>NC_137054.1:22404190-22474190 GCF_032717465.1 Coenobita brevimanus | reverse complement strand
GAAATTGGGTGTGCTATGCCAACTCTGTACCTTCTTTGCCCCTGTACAGTTGTTGACCTTATACGTGGGTTTTATTTGCCCCTGTGTAGAGTACAACTCTCTTGTGTGGGGAGGATCCCCACACACAGCTCTTAACAGGTTGGAGTCAAAGGATTTTCTTCTCATCAACTCTCCTCCAATTACTGACTCCCATCAACCTCCGTCGCTTCGTCACACTGTTGCATCTTTATTTTTTTTTCCTATCTTTGCTTCAATTGTCACTGCTCCTCCGAACTATCTGCTTGCATCCTTCCGCCACTACGGCTGGCACGTAGCACCCATCTAGTAACAAACTCTCATCCCTTTTCTGCCCAGCTCTCTATTGTAAGACTTAACTGCTACTCTCAGTCCTACATGTATGTAACAGGTAAACTCTGGAACTGTCTCCCTCTGTTTTTCCTACTGCCTAAGATGTCCAGTCTTTCAAACGCAGTGTGTCCAGGCATCTCGAAATGAATGGATCTTGGATTTGGCTCTCTGTTATCTTGTTTTTGTTTTTCTTCTTGGAGGGAGCAATTTGCAGGCCACAGGCCTTAGGTTCCTTCTTCCTTGCATACACAGTACATGCTCGATTCAACAGACTAATTCAGTTAAGCATACTTCCTTTATATCGAGATTTCTTCGAAATACAGGGAATTATATAAAAATAACCTATAAGTACACCCCTATGCATAGATTTCAAATTACTCTTAATTAACACATGAAATACTGTAAGAACTTTGTCTTACCTCCACACATAGGGGTTCTGCAGTTATTGCAAAAATATGCCTGACACAGGTAGCCATACTTGATGGTCTGTATGGCCCCCCAAACCTGTGTCAGGCCTGGAGGGGTTTATTTGCTGTCTGAGTCACCTTCCATCAGCACTAGAGGTGGCTGATGGGAGACAGAGGGGCTGGGGAGTGACAGGAATAGTAATGGGGATGGAGATGGAGATGGAGATGGTGTTGTCCCAGAGTTGGAGAGGGGAGAGACATCAGAGAAGGAGGCTGTAGAGGGTAGACAGATGTCTGCTGTGGCAATGTCCTGCCTTTCCCTGCTTCAAGGTGGTGGTGGTGGCTTGAAAAAGTCTGAGATCTTGGTCTGCCTTGGCACATACAACTCCCTGTGAAGCCTTCTCACTGTTCTCAGTTCAGTCAGGTTAAGGTAGAATGGTTTCAGGTCCTCATGATCCACATCAACTATAAAGTCAATCAGCCCATTAACCTGCTCCCTGGCCTCAGAGAATTTCTGCTCGGGTGGACACTGATCCTGCACCTCCTCCTCTTCCTCTGGTTCTGGTGCAGTCACATCAGCCACAATTTCATCCTCACTTTCGATGTAGTAGCCAGGATCCCCAGTATCAATGTCCATCCACTCCTGAATGTCCTGCATTTGAGGACATTTAGCAAACTACATTTAGTGGAATTGTTTCCGCTATACCTAGCCTAGGAAAACGGATTTTTTTCCCCGCTACATTGAACATTCTGCTAAATTGCTCTCCGTTAAATCGAGCGTGTAATATATATATATATATATATATATATATATATATATATATATATATATATATATACATTTGGGAGGCCCAAAAATTTACCGAAAAACTTTTTTTTCAAATTCATTTTTCTCCACAGGGCTACTTCTGTTCCATATCACTTAAGGAGCTTTAATGCAAAAAATCAAGAAAATCGGCTCATATTTAGAAGTCACTCCTTGGAGGAAATATATGTGTTCCTGATAATATTATGTTTAATCACAAATGTCTAATCATCTGATGAATATGTGGCTTGTAACTACCTGTAACTATCCTAATTCTATGACAACTATCGAACTAAACACTGAGTAAAGCTTGAGCAGTAATCGGTAGACATACTTATTGCAACATGCATCTATCACTGCCGCGTGCTGCAACCATCTGTTGGAAAATTCGGCGCAACCAGAAAAGCACCATGGCCACGCCGCGGTGCACGTTGGGTGGCTCATCGATGACACAGTGGCCACTCAGTCACTCAGTTTATGACTATTTCTCCACAAAATAGGACGTACAGACTAATTCAGTTTGTGATTTTGATGACTTACGTGTCGTGACATCGAGCAGTGAATTTCTCTTATCTGGAAAGTAAAATTTAGCCTATATAATTATTATAGCTATAAACAATGATGCTTATCAAAAAGTTTCTTTGAGAGATTAGGTTTTTATGTTTCACATACCAGGCACATTTTAATGAATATTTGATTAATTAATAATGGAATATTTCTAATACCAAACCCAGTGTTTAATAATCATTGTATTCAGCATAATTATGATCATAAGCATCCAGGTATGCAGAGCGAACTGAAGATAATATATCAAAATAATGTTCCCATGAGTATTATTATCGACAGTTATAATAAAGCCTTGCTTATCAGTGTGTTCCATTCACAGGTCATGCCTGTGGCTTGTGGGCAAGCCGGAGAAAGATATATTGGGTGCTCGCCTGCCAACTAATGCTGATGTGCTGAGGAACTTCATGTTTCACCATCAGAACGTTCTTACAATCAGTCTCAGTGCTAAGAGTAGCATTGAGAAGGTAATGGTGATCTGAGATAAAGTACGCATCCCAATCCAAAGGGTAGACTCGGGTATTCGCAAGCTTCACAAAGAGTAGTGTGTATTGAAAAGCAACGGATGATTACCGAAACCAGGGTACTGGGTCAAAGAGAAAAACTTCAAGAAAAAACTCACAAAACTATTTGATATTTCTTGAAAAGATGCTCTGCTCACTATGAAAAAAGGAAGAGCATAAGCCGTTCCTGCAATCACAGCAACCGAATCCCTTCAGGGGGAGTATGTCCTGGGTGGACAGAATCTTGGCAAACAAGGAGGCTTGTAAGCGGCATGGAAGGATCAAGCCAATGCTGGAAAAGAAAACTGCAAGCTCATTGCACAGCAGACGGAAATGACTGTACTCTCCCGTTCTATTGACGTTGAAGGCTGTAGTGGTTCCTCATCAGCAGAGTCTGAGGATGAATTTCAAGGGTCATCAACATCCAAACAAATGAGACAGGAAAGTAAAGCTAAGAAAACCATTGTAACTAAGGAAGTAGCAGTACATAGCAGCTCATTGCTGACCACCGGAAAAGACTGCCACCTCTGACGAAAGCTGCTTTGATGAAGACAAAGTAACCATTATTCCTATACAGTTGTGCCCCACAGTGCACGAGTTCAGAGTACGCGATCCTCATTGTACATTAGGACCTATTTTTTATCGAATTTTAGTGTATTTTTTAATAGTGACGCGAATTGAACTCATAATAGGTGAGACGGCAGTGAAGACTGGCCCAAATCCAGGATTTACCCCAAGCACATGACATTGCCACCCCAAGAAGGGCCAACCACCAGTGATGGAGAGTGGAGACTTGTCAATGAGCCATTTCCTGGGGAGAATGAAGAGGATGATGCGATGTATGAGGTGTCAGAAATAGAGTTTGAAGGGTTTATGAACGAAGTGAGTGCATTAGCTATTGAAAGTGTCGAAAGTGCTGATGACTACAGTAGAGTGGTGAGGAAGGTGGTGTGTCAAGTAGTGCAGGAGTTGCATGCTAGGGTTCTGAGACAATTCTCCATCAACTCAATACACCGTCAGACAATTTCTCGTCAAAACATGGATGATTCCTCGTCAGTATGCTTGTTATTAATTAATCAATACTTTAATAACTATATTTCAGGGCGATCCATAAAAGTCAATGATCAATAGTGTAGGCCTTGGATATTATTTATTAGTTGCACCTTTAGTCAATACTGACTAAAGGTGCAAGTAATAAATAATATCCAAAGCCTATGCTATTGAACATAGACTTTGATGGTTATTAAAGTACTGATTATTTAATAATAAGTATACTGTATTTAAAGAATGGTGGGGAATTGTCCAGGGTGCGAATTGTCTCGACAGGGAATCGTCCAAGTTTTGACAGTGACTTGTCTGACAGTGAATTGACTTGATGACAAATTCTCTCCTGCACCACTCGACACACCACCTTCCTCACCACTCTCGTCACCAGCACTTTCGACATTTTCACTAGCTAATGCACTCACTTCGTTCATAAACCCTTCAAAGTCTATTTCTGATACAGATATTGCATCATCCTCTTGATCCTCCCCAGGAAATGGCTCATAGACAAGTCTCCACTCTCCATCACTGGTGGTTCAATTAACTTGTTTTTTCCTCACTATAGTCGCCTTTGAATTATTCTAGCGTCACCCACAGCTGTCGTCATTAATGATGGCGAATTGTCTTGTCATTGTTGTGACGGCGAGTTGACTTGATGCCAAATTGTCCCGAAACCGAGTGGTGCAGGAGACAATTTGCCTGTCGTCCTCTTGGGTTAAGATGAGCAACCATATTCTTGCTGGTTTAGTTAAGCCATATCCTTGTTGACTTAGCAAAGCCATAATCTTGTTGGTTTACTTTATCTTAGGTAATATGTCTTAGGTAGCTTCCCTGTACCGTACAATACTTATGTCTGAAAGGAGTCTCAAGGGTTACCCATGAAAGGGGTGCTGCCTTATGTAATTTTTCCCATAAGCATATGTATTCAGAGTACGTAAATTCCTAGTATGTGACGTTCTAAGATGCCCATATACTCACGTACTGTGGGATAGAACTGAACTTAGTGTTTTAAGTGTGTTCTTCTAGCACTCAAATATAGAATGTCTATGTTTGGAAACGTTGAAAATACATATTTCGTTTTTTGTTGAAAATCCGCCGATGTGTTTTCATTTCTTTTTTTCAGAATTATGGCACCGGGAGTGACCTCTAAAAATTGTGCATTGCATCAAATTTTTCACATAGTGCCTTCAGTGATGATGACGAACATAATTATATAGCCTTGTGGAGGTGAACGGTTTCTGACATATGCAGTATATACTGTATCTATCTATCTATCTATCTATCATTTTTTTTTAAAAATAACAGAACGGAGGAAGGAAAAACAAATCAATAAAAAAAATAATCCATTCACCAGATTACTGGTGTCCTCTGTTCATAAAATATCTGTAACAATTAGACTTGAACAGCTGTGGGTTGAAATTTGGAGGGAAACAACTCTGGGGAAGCGAGTTCCAGAAAGACGCAGTTCGGGGAATGAAAGAATTCTGAAAGGCAGAAGTTCTGCAATATGGCTGAGTGACATTCCAGTCATGAGCGCTACCATATGCCCGTGTAGCAAGAGGGAAGGCATGGACAGGTGGCACCATGGATGCAACTTTGTATGAGCATTTGCCAAAAAAATATCTGTAAAATAATGCAAGGGAGGCAACATTCCTTCTTACTTGCAGGGGAGATAGTTTATTTGTAATGGCAGGGTTGTTAATGATTCTAACAGCTTTGTTCTGAATTTTGTCTCGTTGTTTTAATGAAACCTCTCCACAACCATTCCACAAGGGTGAGCAATATTCAAGCTGAGAGCGCACATGACTTATAAATTATAGCTAACTGCTCATCAGCGAAGAAGTTACGGACTCTGTACAATAATCCAAGTTTCTTTGAGGCGGATTTAGTAAGTGATCTGACATGAGAGGTCCAGCTGAGGGCATTGTTAAGTGAGACACCAAGAATTTCAATACTTTTGGAGATGGGCATATTAGTAGCACTGAAGGTAATGTACGAATCTGGCAATATCTGTCTATTAGTAAACTGTATATATTTAGTTTTACTAGCATTAAAAGAGACAAGGTTGTTTTGTCCCCATTTACTGATCACAGATAGATCTTGATTTATGGAGATGGCTGTACTGAGTTGAGAGGTAGAGATATTGGACTTTGTAAATGGGTGTCTGAGTGTGAATGAACTATGTAGTTTTGAGTCATCTGCATATGAGTGAATAGGATTGTGGGTGACAGATAAGAGATCATTAATATGAAACAGAAATAGGGTTGGCACCAGAACTGATCCCTGCGGCACGCCGGCGTTAATTGAGTGGAAATTGGAATATACATCATCTATTTTTACTCTTATTTTCCTGTCAGTAAGATATGAAGAAATCAAAGGAACAAAAGACGTTAGTCCATAGCAAGGAAGTTTGGACAGCAGGGAACGGTGCCATACTCTGTCGAAAGCTTTAGAAATATCAAGAGCTACTGCATGTGTTTATCCATGTAGATCCATTGATTGATGGATGGTATGAGTTAGGAGACTATGTCAATGGTGGATATTTCGTGGTGAAAACCATATTGTCTATCACTATTTAAGTTGGATTCGGGATGTTTAACAATGTGCTTATTAATTAATGTTTCAAATACCTTACCAAGAGAAGATGTGACAGCTATTGGCCTGTAATCGAGGGGGTCAGACGAACTTCCTTTCTTCGGAATTGGGTGGATATTGGCTTCTTTCCATGAATTTGGGAATAAAGAAGTACGTATGCATAGTCTGAATAATTTAGCTAGAACAGAGGCAGTTCAGGGGAACACTTTTTCAAAACAATTGGAGGAATTCCATCTGGGCCTGGAGCTTTGTTGGTAGGTAAATTGTCTAGGATGGATTTTACGTATCTTGTCTGTATTATAATTTGGGCAATTCCGGGAGAGTCAATTTCTAGTACTGGGACATTCTGGCTGGTATCATCTATGATAGAGTTTCTGTCAAAGGTACTAGCAAAGATATCTGCTTTCTCACGCGGATCATTTGTAATGTTGCCATCTGAAGATTTTAGTGGAGGAATGGAAGATGACTTGTTAAAGTTATTATTGAATGAATTAAGTGCTGACCAGAATATTCTATTGTCATTAGGGATGTTAAGTAGTTTTGATGCTTGCTTTTAAAGAAAGTTTGATTTTGATAGATTTAAAACAGCTTTCGCATGATTTTTAGCAATTTTAAATTGGGAGTGTGATTGGAGGGACAGGTTGACGAATGAAGAAGTGAAGGAACGCTGTGGGGTGGATGTGGATGTGGTTGAGAAGGTTAGGAGAAATACACTGAGGTGGTTTGGACATGTGAAGAGAATGGAGAATGAAAGACTAAGAGGGTGTATGTAGGTGAGGTGGAGGGAGGGAGAGGGAGAGGTAGACCGAGGATGAGGTGGAGGGATGGAGTTGAGAGGTATATGAGGGAGGGGGAGGTGAGCTGGGGGGAGGGTAGTCAAATGGTGGGTGACAGAGCGACTTGGAGGCGTTTTGTCTGCGGCCACCCTTTGCGGGATTAGGGCGTTGGGCTATAGATAGATAGATAGATAGATAGATTCAGATGTTTTTTATTTTAAGTAGGAGTTATATGCTAATGACTTTTGGGATGTTGCTCTGGCACAGTTGCTATCAAATCATTTTGGAGAGTTCGATTTTTTAAAGAACTGTTGACTTGGTATGAATAAATCCATACCAGCTAGTATTGAGTCCCAAATGTGGGGCTGGGTAGAATTGGGATCACTAGAGAAGGAAGACTGCCATGGAATGTCAGCAAGATAATTTCTAAATCCATCCCAGTCTGCCCTATCAAAGTGCCATCGGGTCACCCTGACAGGTTCAGAACAGGGAGGTGTGGGAGGATTAACTAATGAGGCTTTGATGAGATTGTGGTCAGAGGATCCAAGTGGTGACAGTACCTCTATCCTGTATTGATCTGGATTATTTGTCAAGAATAAATCCAAGAGATGGGCATTATGGTCAGGATTATCAGGTATTCCGGTTGGTTGCTTTACCAACTGGGTGAGATTAAACGATTCTGCAAACAGCTCGCATTCTAGATCAGCGTCGTCAGTCCTGGCAGAATGCAATAACCATTCAACATTATGTATGTTAAAATCACCCAAAATGGTAATTTCGGTGCTAAGGCAAGGTTAAGGTTGCTCAACTGAGTGGATATGGAATCAAATACACTGGGTTCCGAAGAATCATTGGGGGAACGATAAACTACACAAATCTATCTATCTATCTATCTACCTATATATATATATATCTACCAGACAACCTAAGCCGCTTGGTAGAGATACAGTGGCTGTATCGTCCCCACTTCGGTAGGGATAGGCCGGTCCTGCAGCGGACACTCAAATAGCTTATATGATTATATATATATATATATATATATAAACAGGCAAACCCCAATTAAATGATGCAATGGGTTAAGTAAAAACCCATTGCTAGGCAGGGTATCGTATCTTGGGAGAGATTCAACATTTAAAGTATAGGCTAGGGATGCATTTTTGAGCCTTGGCTTTACCGCCTAACCAAGTCCTAAACCCACCTAAATAAATTCAAAAACAAGTTTATAGGCAATCTAAATGGCCTAACACCTGTAAAAGAAGCTAATTTAAGCCAATGCCCATCTCGCTTATAGGTCAAGGTCACTGGAGAAAGTGATCTCTAACTCGTATTCAAACTTGGGGAAGAAGCAGCATTGTACACAATCTCACCATCAGACGGTCTCGGGACAATTAAATAAACATCTGTTATGAATAGTAATAATGTATGAATGACGCAGAATCGTCCAAGGTGCGAATTGTTGCGATGGAGAAACGTTGATGTTTTGGCGGGGAATTCTCTTGACGGGGAATGAGATCGATGATGAGATTGGGATAGCCTTTTCAACGACACCTCTTTATGTAGTTTTAGTTACTGTTCCAGTTGCTGAGCTCCATTATTTTCCTCTCTTTTTTTTTTTTTTTTTTTTTTTTTTTTTTCAAACATTTATTGAGAAATTCCAATGTATTTTCTAAGAGTTTTCCTTTGAACAGCCAAAATGTAAACACATCTGATATACTACAGCAGTACCCGTGTGTGTGTGTGTGTGTGTGTGTGTTAGGCAGCCGAAACTACACATTGAAATCGCACCAAAATTGGCACAGAAATCGCAGAAAATTCGTTGATGTGAAAAAACTTGGTCTCATCACGATTGAAATACTTTTATATTTAATGAGTGATCACATTTTGACGAAAAAACGCCGCTCCTGGCGCCCGGCAGGATCTCCGTAGAATTTTTTGCCCACAGGTACAGCTAAAGTATTTCGGACTTGCGTTCGGACAACTTGGGTTCCATTCCCGAAGCTGCAAATAACACGATCAACTGGTTAGCTGCAAAAAATCCAAATGACAACGTTACACTAGAACAGCACATAAACGTGAGAACCTCAGCAGGAGCAAGTGCAAGGGGCCCGAAGGGCCCACGAGCACATGTGATATACCTATAGATAATGCGATCGTGATGGCCTTTTTAACGGCCCCTCTTTATATCGATTTAGTTACTGTTCAGATTGCTGAGCTCCTTTATTTTCTTCTCTTAGTTTTCAGCATTTATTTAGAAAATCCTTTGTTTTTCCAAAGTGTTTTCCCAAGAACAGCCCGAATGTGAAAACATGATTTATCGATCGATGATGCACTCGGGATATCCTTTTCACCGGACCCTCTTTATATCGTTTTAGTTACTGTTCTGGTTGCTGAGCTCCTTTATTTTCTTCTCTCTTATTTTCGAACAAATATTTAGATATTCCTATGTATTTTCAAAGCGTTTTTCCTTGACCAGCCTTAATGTAAACACATAATTTAGCAATATCACAGTTGTCATCAAAGCATGAAATATTTACTCTTTAAGGCTTTCAGAACTTACTTATTTAACATAATTATTATGTGTTCCGTGATAGGTTATATGTTCAATGGTCACACCTTCCTTTCTTCGCTTCCTCTCCTCCCTCCTACACCTCCCGTTCTTCCCTTCCTTTCCTCCCTCCAACATCCTCCTGTCTTCTTCTTTCCTCCCTCCCACACTTTTTTCCCCTCTCTTTTCCGCTCTAGCACACCTCTCTTTTCTCCTTTCCTCCCTCCTACACTTCACTCCTTTCTCCTTTTTGCTCTCTCAAACACCCCGCTTCCTCCCCCTCCTTTCCTTCCTCTGACATCTCATAATATTCATTGCTTCCTTTTCTCCCCCCCCCTTTCCTCATCTTCAGTTCGTCCCCTCCCTTTTTCCTTTCTATCCTTCCCTCCTACAGCCACTTTTTCTCCTTCTCACTGCAGCCCTTCTTCTCCATTTTCCTTCCTTATGCACCTACCTGTCCTTTCCATCTTTGCTACCTTTCACACTTAACCCTTTCCTTCATAACCTTTCTTTCTCGCAGACTTATTTTCTTTACCATATTTCTTTCCACCTACGCCTACCTTCCTTTCTTTCCACAGTCATCCCTTTCCTCCTTGTACTTCCTCCACACTTACTTTCCTCTCAGCGTTTGCATCCTCCCAAGCTTAACCATTTCCGTCTCATCTCCCAACCTCCCTCATCATTTTTTTCCTCGCAGTTTTTTTATGTTTCTTCACCTTCCTTTCTTCCTTTACCTTCTGACTTGCTGAAAAATTCGTTCTCGTCATCCTTCGATGATTTTTTTCTTCTTGTTATTTCCTTTATCCCTTACCTGTCCCTCCATCCAACCCACTCTTACCCTACTTTTGTAATTTCACTCCTCGCTCCCTCCCTTCCACATTCTCTCTCTCCTTCTTTTCTCCCCTTTCCCTTCCATCCCTAATATTCTTCGTACCCCTCCTTCTTTACCTTTGCCATTCAGTGTGTTTTTCCCCTTCCTATCATTTCTCAGTTCCCTGTCTCTTCCTTCTTTCTTTACTTTTCTTTTACTCCACTCTTTCCAGTTTCCTCTCTCTTTCAGTGTCTCGTTTCCTTTCTTCCTCTACCTCTTTCACTCCCTCTCTCTGTCTCTCTTTCTCTACATTTTTATCTATCTCTCCCTTCCTCAGTTTCTCCCTCTTGTTCCCACTTTCTCTTCCCTACTTCCGTCTAGCCCCCTCCAATTCCGTGACAACAATACCTTCGATCACTGTTGGTAAATAGATGCTGTGGAGTTAGAGGCAGCAGGGTAAATAGGGAGGTCATTAAGGGAAAGGGCAGACAGAGTAGGAGGGAGGGAGAGAGGGAAGAAGGGACAGAGGGAGATGAGGAGAGATACACGGAGGTAGGCAGGGAGACAGTAAGGCAAGCAGGGAGGAAAGGGTGAAGAAGGGAAAGGTAAAGAGGGAAGGCGGAGGGAAAGACAATAAAGGAAGGAGCGAAGAAAAATGAGGGAGGTAGGAAGGGAAGGAATTAAAAGAGGCAGGTAGATAAATTTATAATGGGAGAAGGAAAAAGGTGACTGGAGTGAGATAGAGAGAATTTTAAGAAAAAGGGGAGGGTAAAGAGGTAGGGCAGGGGACGAAGCAAGGCAAGGAGGGTTGGGATGGAGGAAGACAGAGAAGGAAGGGAAGGGTGGAGGAAGGGTGGAAATGGAAGGAAAGAGGAAAGAAGGAGAGTGGAAGAGGAAAAGAGGGAAAGATAGACAGGAAGGTCAATAAGGAATGGAAGCAGGGAAATAGAGCGGAATGGAAGGGAAGAGTAAGGAAAGAAAGGAGGGTAAAAACTAAGCTTATTTAGAAGGATGGAAGAGAAGAAGAAAGGGAGGGAGATTTGGGAACAAGTTTAATAGTAAGCTCATTAAGGGAACAGGGAGGGAGAAAGAAAACGGAGAGGGGAGGAGGAGGATAAGGGTAAGTAGGAAGGGAGGGAAGTAGAAAAAGGTAAGAAGGAGAGATGGTGGGAAGGGTTAATAGGAAGGCAATCAGAGTGACAAGGAAGCTGGAAAAAAAAAGAGCAGGGAAGGATGTTTAAAGGTAGGGAGGGAAGGGTAAGAAGAGAGTTAGAAGCATTAGGGTAAATAACGAAATTATTAAGGATTGGCTGGCACGAGCGAAAATATGTAAGAGGTCAGGGAAAGAGGGTCAGAAGGGGGGGAGGGAGAGACGGGTGAAAGACAGAGAAGCAAGAACTCGTATCTACGGAAAGAGGAGACACGAGTAAATGACGAAAGAAAGGAAAAGAGAAAAAATAGTAATCGGAAATCGAGATGAGAAAACAAAAAATAAAAGAAGGACCTAGGGTTATAGTACTAAAGTGTGTGTGGAGAGAGAGAGAGAGAGAGAGAGAGAGAGAGTAGGAGGAAGGAGCAAGAATGGAGGGAAAGCGATAATTAGGAACAGAGATGAGGAAACACGAGATTAACAAGAGATAAGAGCTTTCTGGCATTAAATGGAGGGAGGGAAAGAGGAAGGGGTGGAGGGAGGGAGGGAGTAGGAAGCGAGGTAAAGAAAGAGGGTGGAAAGGGGAGAGAAGGAGGAAGAGATGGAGAGTAAAACGGCGAGACAAGATGGAAGGGATAGATGAAGGAGGAAGGAGAGAGGAGAGTTGAAAGGAAGAGCGAGGTAAGGAGGGAGGGAAAGAAGTAGGAAAGAGAGAGAAAGAACGGAAAGGTAGATGGAGAGGGAGGAAAGAATCCAGGAGGAAAAGGGTTACGACAGGTGGAAGGAGGAAGATAGGGAGGATAGACAAGGGAGAAAAGACAGGAGAATGAGAGTGAAAGGAGGGGAGAAAAAAGGAGAGGGAAGCTGGGAGAGGACAGGAGAAGAGAGAAAAGGAAGGGAAGATGGAAGGATGAGAGAAGTCAGGAGGGGGAGAAGACAGGAGCTGAGAGTTGTGGAGGAAGAAGGAAGAAAGGAAGGAAGTAAGGAAACTAAGGATAGGTGGACTGAGGAAAGTAGGGTGTGAGAGAGGAGGAAGAGGAAGGGAGGGAGGCAAGAAAAGAAAGATGAATTATTGTAGGAAGAGGGAGAGAGAGAGAGAGAGAGAGAGAGAGAGAGAGAGAGAGAGAGAGAGAGGAGGGGAAGGGGAATTGTGTGAGGGTGGATGCAGGAAGGAATATTGGACTGAAGAGAGAGAGGGAGGAAAGGGTAAGGACAGAAGGGAGGAAGGGAGAGAAAGGGAGACAGGAAATGAGGAAGGAGGAAAGGTGAGAGGATGAAATACTGAGGGAAAGTGATAATTGGGAACCCAGACGAGGAAGGAAGAGATTAAAGAGCAATAAAGGCATGCTGGTGTTTAGTGAGGGAAGAAGGGAAGGAAGGAGGGAAGGAAGTAGGAAAGGGTGATAGGAAGTAGGAAAGTGGGAAAAGATGAAAGAAGAAAGAAATAAGGAAGAGAGGGAGGAGAAAAATGAGAGAGAAAGAAAGAGAGTGGGATATGAAGCGAGAGATAAAGAAGAAGGTAGGGAAGGATGAAGGAGGAAGAAGGTCGGCAAGAGAGAAGGGGGGTAGGAAGGACGAAACAAGAGAAGGAATTGGGATGGAGGAAGAGAGAGAGAGAGAAGAGGCGAGGAGATGCCAGAGAAAGAGGAGAGAAGGAAGGGAAGAAGAAAAGGATGGAAGGAAGAGGACAAGCAGGGAGGGAGGCAAGGCAGGAATGAAGAAATGAAACGATACAGGAGAAAGAGAAATGAAGGACGGGGAAAAAAAGGGTAAAATGGATGAATGGAGGAAGGGAGGAAGATAGAGAGAAGTGTAAGGAAGGGACGATGGGAAAGAAAATGAGATACCAAAAGATAATTAGTAAGCGGAGGAAGCGTGAAGGGAACCTGATAAATATTAAACTAGAATGGCACTCAGTAGAGCGCATACCTGCGGCAAGGCCCAGTATGCAGTTCCTTTTAATTCAGTCAAGTCTAATCCAATATCAAACTAAATAACCTAATAAATCGCAACACCATCATTTTAAACTACCCATAAATCTTAATCATAATTATTTTAACTCACAGTAACAGCCAACAAAACAGTGCATATGATTTCTTACTGTACGGTAGCTGGAAAGCTGGAAAAAGACTACCTTCCTATAAAAGCAAATCCGCTAGATCCGGCATTTTATATGGATCCGCGTCAAAATGTACACATTCGTAGATACCAACATCCTAAATATGCCTGATTTTTTTCATCAAGATCCATGCAATATTCACTGAAAAATTTACGAATATGTCGAAAAAGCTCTATCTCGCAATGTTAGAGTGAAAAAAAAAAAAAATCCTGATCCGCACCTTTATCCGAATCCGCACCAAAATTCAATGGAGTCTATTCTGGGCCAAGGCCCATTCTTCTACCAAGTTCGTGGAACTTGTGTAGTTTTTGTGTAATCTTGCTCACAAATCAACCAACCAACCAACAAACAAACGGACAGGGATGAAAACATAGCCTCCCTGGCGAAGGTAAAAATATACAAGAGTAACCCACTTAGACTAAAGCCTTCACTAGTATAGTAGGAAAAATGGAAAACAGAGATAGATTACAGATACATTAATACAGACTATAAACTGAGAGGCAGACAGATTTACAGAAGGATTTACAGACACACCCTTTCAGCTAATCACCCACTAATCCCCTCCCCCCCCACACACGAGAAAGTACAAAGGAGTCCAAAGGAAAGCAAACAGCAACAGACCTTATGGTCCTTTCAAGGCTGTTTGGTACAGAGTAGACTATGACTACAAGATCTAACTCTACATGCTGAAGGATAAGGATAGTAAAGCAAGAAGGCTTCCCTCGCCTCCAAACTCTCCAGCCAAAACTGGCAAGAAAAAGTGAGAAAAACCACCACGCAGCATGGAAAAAGTGACATGGAAATTTCATAGGAAAGACTGAAAAGGAAAACTACATTCTATAATACATTATCTATAAGCTACCAGTATGAATAACCTGAAAGAGAAAGTAGTAAAGTACAATGAGTAACCGAATAAATAATTAGCTAATGCATGTCACTGTACGGGTATGTTGAGTTGACGGGGCGTCTGCGGACACAGTGTGGAAATTGCACAGTGCACAGTGTGGATATTCAGGGGTGGTGTGGCAGCCTTGCCTGGTGCTATTAAGGTAGGCAGCAGTCAATCAGGCCCCAGCTCCATTCATTCCACTGAGACTAGGAACTCTCCCATGCAGAACAAGCAAACAAGTCACCTCCTGAACAGTGACCCCTGGTACATTAAAAAAAAAATCCTGATGATGGCCACGTAACTAACAGGGACCCTCAGTGATCCACAGCCCATCACAGGTCGAAAGTATGAATAGTGACCGTTAACTCAGGGCTATCTGTGCATATCCTAGTCTGTGCATATACTATATTTGCATTTAATAAATTGATCCAGGCTCTAAAAAACTAAAATAAAATAAAACAGAAAATTATACGTACACTAGTGCTTTATTCAGGAGTAAACATATTAAGCTGAGGGTTGGATGCCAAATACTTATCCAGGCGACCTTTAAAGGTTTGTACTGTATTACAATCTATTATGTTGGAGGGCAGTTTATTCCATATATTTACAACTCTGTTGAAGAAGAAATGCTTAGCTTCATGCGACTGAAATTGTTTGCCAATTATTTTATGCCCATTGCCTCTAGTGTAGTTCGAGTGATCAACTATGAAGTATTTATCGACAGCCATGTTATCATGTCCTTTGAATATCTTGAATACTTGAATTAAATCTCCTCATATCCTCCGTTTTGTTAGGGTAAAGAGATTTAGGGCTTCTAAACGTTCCTCGTACGGTTTATTTCTCAACTTAGGTATCATCTTTGTCATCCTTCGCTGCACTCTTTCAAGCTTTTCCATATCCGTTTTATAATACGGTGACCAAAACTGAACGCAATACTCCAAGTGCAGGCATACTAAGGAATTACACAAAGTGAGGACGATATAGTCGGATATATATTCAAATGCTCTGCCTATGAATCCAGTCAATTTGTTGGCTTTTTTCACAGCTTCTGTACATTGTTTGCTTGGTTTCAAATCATTTGTTATTATAACTCCTAAGTCTTTTTCATGGTTTACCCTATCAAGCTGGACATTATTCATGCTATAACTTGCTCTTATATTTTTACTGCCAATGTTTAACGCTTTGCATTTATTAATATTGAAATCCATTAACCAGACTTGGGCCCAGTTAAACAGTTGATCAAGATCTCTCTGAATTGCCTGTCTTTGCAGTGCTGTATCTGCTCTGTTACCTGTTTTAGTATCATCAGCAAATTTTGAAATCTTACAACACAATCCTTCATCAATATCATTCACATATATTAAGAAAAGAATAGGACCTAACACTGAACCCTGCGGCACTCCACTTGTAACGTTTATCCAGTCTGACTCTTTTCCATTTATTACAACTCTTTGTTTTCGTCCGGTGAGCCAATCTTCTACCCACACGAGAACACTGCCACTGAAACCGTGTGCCTTTAGCTTCTGAAGGAGTCTTTTGTGTGGAACTTTGTCAAAAGCCTTTTGAAAATCGAGGTAGACCACATCAACAGATTTAGTCTCGTCATACATGTTCAGTATATCATTGAAAAAGTCCAGCAGATTCGTGAGGCAAGAGCGATTATTACGAAAACCATGTTGCGAATCTTTTATGAGATTGTTTGTTTCTAAGTGTTTTACAAACTTGTCTCTGATAATAGTTTCAAGCAATTTGCAAACCACCGATGTTAAACTAATTGGGCGGTAGTTTTCTGGTTGGGCTCTGTTGCCCTTTTTGAATATTGGGGTTACGTTAGCAAGCTTCCATTCATGTGGCACCTTACTGCTCTTAAGTGATAAGCTAAAAAGTTCAGCTAAAGGCTTTGATATTTCATTCTGTAGTTCCTTCAATACACGTGGTGATATTTTGTCCGGTCCTGGTGCTTTATTCTCTTTTAATCTGTTTATTGCAAGCAGTACGTCGCGATCGCTGACTGTAATGTCAGTGATTATGTTGCCCTCTTCTATAGGAATGGGGGAAACAGTAGGAATTGTATGTATATTTTCTGTTGTAAATACTGACGCGAAGAAAGTATTAAGAATTTTCGTCATCATAGTTTCATCATCAGTGTGCTCTCCGTCATCTGTGACTAAGGGACCGATTGATGGAGCTATTACCTTTTTGCTTCTTATGTAACTGAAAAATTCTTTGGGATTTGATTTACTGATACTTGCAATATGTGTCTCAAGATTTTTCTTACTGCATTTTATTAATTTTTTGGCTTTTCGTCGAAGGGCATCGTATTCATTTTTATCACTTTGACTCTTTGTGGTATTATAATTCTTATAAGCAAGATTTTTTGCATATAAGAGAGAGAGAGAGAGAGAGAGAGAGAGAGACAGACAGACAGACAGACAGACAGTGTGTGTGAGTGTATATTTGTGTGCTGATTTATATATACCATATATATATATATATATATATATATATATATATATATATATGTGTGTGTGTGTGTGTGTGTGTGTGTGTGTGTGTGAGGACGGGAGGCTGCATAGTCCAGCACCAGATCCAATGAGTGAGTGAATGGAAGGGGAAGGCGACAAACAGAATGAAATAGAGAGAGGGGGTGAGAATTGAAGGCAAGAAGGGAGAATGAACTGGGGGAGCCGAGAGTGATTGGTGGAAAGAAAGTGTGATGGAGGTATAACTTGGAGGTAGGACGGATGAAGAGGTGGAGGGAAGGAGGAAGAAAATGAAGGAAAGAGGAAGAAGTGGAAGGAAGGAGGAAGAGTAGGGGGGAATGAGGAAAAGGTCCACTGAGGGAGGATGAAATCGAGAGTCGAAGGAAAAGGTGAAAGGAAGGAATATGAGATGGAAGGAAGAAGGAAGTGAATGGAAGGAGGTAGAGATAGAAAGAAAGAGGGACTAGATGGAAGATGGAAGCAAAAGAAAAGAGAAAGTGGAAAGTAGGATGACGTAGACAATGGAAGGAAGACGTGGAAGGACGGGTAGAGAAAATGACAGCTTACGGAATGGAGGCAGAGAGAAAGGCGACAGACTAAAATGGAGTTGTGGAATGAATGTAGAAGGAAATGATGAAGGAGGTGCAGAATGGAGGTGGAAGGTGAGGATGAAGGAGGTGCAGAATGGAGGTGGAAGGAGAGGATGACGGAGGTACAGAATGGAGGTGGAAGAAAAGGATGAAGGAGGTACAGAATGGAGGTGGAAGGAGAGGATGAAGGAGGTACAGAATGGAAGTGGAAGGAAGAATACAGTCTGTTAGGCAAAGATTCATGTGATTTGTATGCATTGAAATGTGCAGGTGTGGCAGACAATGAATAATTTGATGAGAAAAGGTACTCTAGAGAGACAAATCAGTGGTGTATACTTATTGTAATTATTTGGACAGTTCATCTGTCAGTTTGTCAGTTTGTTCATCTTTTTTTTTCTGTCTGTTTCTCGGTCTCTCTCTCTCTCTCTCTCTCTCTCTCTCAGCCCTTGATCTATAATGAAGTATCATGAAAACACTCGCCCTCTGTAATATAGTTTACTCCCTCATTATATAGCAGGAAGTAAATATTCATCAGTCGTCAACTGTGTAGTACCAAAGTGCAGTTAATATTAAGTGTATAAACTGTTTAGTACAATGACGCTGTGCTTCTTATACTCCTCTTACCTTCAGATTTTGTTACCCAGCTCAATACGGACCTTCCTTACTGTAAGGAAAAGAAATCTTAATATGGAGATAGTTTCAAACCTTTTTCTTACAAGAGGTTTGTCCTAAATTTAAGTGAAATCGTAAGGTAGAAGTAACAATGAAATTGGTAAAGTCGCCATCATAAGAGACAGGTATAGCTAAAACAAAGCCCTGATTACAGTGCCTACCTCTCATTTTCATGCTAGCTTGACCATTTCCTCGTATCGTCTCCCACCTGCTGTTCTAATCCTGTATCGCGGTTGCCTGTTCATCTGCCAACCCCTCTTTCTCATAGCCTACCATCATCGCTCCTGCCTACCGCTGCTCACATCCCCAACCCTGCTTATCGTAGTATGATTATTAAGTTTCTCCATATAAATGACGGAGCTTCTTGTTTTCGTCAGTATCATTAAGCATCGCCATATAAATGGCGAAGGTTCTTGTTTTCGTCAGTATTATTATTCTTTGCACTTTTTTTCCTTCGATCTTGATAAAATTACACTTGAGTGTACCCTAGCGTTACCCAAGTCCTTGTGCCAAATATAAACGGCCTTGACCTAATTTTGAAGGTGATATTATTATTCTAAAAACTGCATATATGAAATCAAAATATCTCAGCAACTAACTGTGGTAACTAGCTTTAACGCTGTTACCTTCCAGAGAAATAGCTGTGGTCCCTCTTGTAATCTGAAAGAAATGTGGTTACAGTTAAGCATACAGTTAGCCATTCGTAGAGACAGACGTAATATTTACACAGGCTTTCTTCAACACCTTTGTCTCCAGATCCCCTGTTGATGTTACACAGGAAGGTAACTTAGGGTCTTCAGATCTTGTTAATACTGAACATCTAAAACAACTGCACTGTTGGTTTGTCCTTCAGTCACGCCCAAACCAAGGGCCAGGAACCCCCAGACCTATATATATTCTGAATAAGGGTGACTCAAGGATGGTTTTAGGGGGTCAAAATTCAGATCTGGGTCATCTGAGGTCACCAGCATAATGTTCACCTTTTTAACCCGGCCAATGCCGGGTACCCCTGCAGTCTAATTTTTGGCACTAGAAGAAATGGGATTAGCTTGTTCGGCTTCTTTGCCCGGGCAACGCCGGGTATCCCTGCTGGTACCTTATATACCATTCGTTATTGTCTACATATTAAGAACTGGTCACTAGTTATTATTATTATTTGCACTTTTTTTCTTGGATCTTGATGATACTACACATGAAGATACCCTAGGGTAATCCCAGTCCTTGTGCCAAATATAAATGAGTTTAACCTATTGGTGAAGGTGATACTCGTTTTTATTCCAGAAATTGCTTATTTGAAGGTGAAATATAAATTAATTGAGATGCAGCTACTTGGCTGAAAATCCATAGATAAAAATGTTTGCTGAATAATTTTGGCTTAATACTTTATTTTAGCCTAGTAGAAAAGTATCGAATTCAGATCTGCTCAATTTTTTCTTTGCAACACGTTTTAGAGAAAACCACAACAGCTTGAAAGCTGTAACGTTCCGGATATACAGCCGTGGTCCCTCTTATGATCTGAAAGGAATATGGTTACAATTAAGCATACAGTTAGCCAGTTACTGAGACAAACATACAATTTACATATACATTCTTCGACACCTTTGTCTTCAGATCCCTTGTTGATGTTACACATTGTACCTTATGGTCTTCAGATCTTATTTGTATTACCCATACCTTAAATACCATATGACAAAGCTTCCTTGTGGCTACACACTAATAATAGGTAACTATATAGTTTCATACACTTTTAACATTAGTCAACTGTCTCACTCCAAACATGCTTCTGTACTCTGACCTAAAGCCTGCTTTAACTACATTGTGTTTCTTTGCCTCTCAATGCTGTGTTTGCCACCAATGCTGTTGTCTGCTCCTTCACACATCTTTAACCCTGTGTATGTCAGTAGCAATCTTTCATCTGTTTTCAGCATCTGTAACCTGTTATATCCACATTCTGCATCCCTGCTTTTGTCTCTGGTCTTTCATCACTCAGTATCATGCCTAACTTCCTCTTTAGTTAAATTTGCATCGTCACTCTTCTTGATGCTTCTTAAGTTCAACAGCTTTATTGGGGGGGTTGGGGTGTTCTGTTCTTTACTGTACATATCTCTATGCAGTCTCTCTTTCTGTTCCTTTATCTGTTAAGGTGAAGACGAACTTATCGGATCTCTTCCAAGCCTCCCTTAATTAAGATGAAAGCTGCCAAATGATTCTCCTGGTGTTTGTATTCTAAGGGGTTTATAAGAGGCATCGTGGTGGAAGAAGATGAGTATACATGCTGTTTGCTTTGCAGGTTAGTGGGTAGACTTGGTTTAACCCACCCTGTCCCACTGACGTATATATGCGCTCACACAATTTGTCACGCTCAGTGCTGTTGACGTATATAAACGCCCTGCAATTGCAAGGTCCGTCATTTGCACATTTTTAAAATTTTATGCATGATTTTCTGTACGTATACACGGGACACCTTCCTCTACCCGAGGCCAGGCAGAAACAATGCCTTACCCTGTGTGACCTCCTCCCCCCGCATGCCATGGTCTTGGCAACTCACCTGTTACCAGTGACCTGGCCAGTAAAGACAAGTCGTGCAACGGTATGAAATTCAAGGCGAGAGTGATTCCCCAATTGATGACAATGTGGAGGACAAAGTTTACGTGGCGCCGGAGGAAAAAATGAGTAGAAGTGATGAGAAGGTTACTCCGCCAGGGAAGGTACAGTATGTTGCTGTGTTTGGTGAGTGAAACAACGATTATATCGCCTATATTACTGTGTGAAAACCAATATACTCTTGTACTGAATATGATTTCGTACCAAATAAAAATATATCTACCTATTCTGAGTGGTTTGGGATAGTTACCCCTCCCATAGAAAACGTCTTCTCTGGAGCTGGGCTCGATAGAAGATGGTACCAGGTGAGGGGAAGGTCACCGTTACTGGACATTCCTAAGCTCAGGTGAGCACTTTCTCTCTGAATTTTCTGTTTCTTATAAAAAGTGGAGGTTTTAGTAAAAAAAAAAAAAAAAATCGAAAATCTGCCGGGATTGGGGGAGGGGTCACTGATGAAAAATCTTCTGGGGCACAGCAGGTTAATATACGTGTTGTTTGCCTTGCAAGGCAGTGAGTAGACTTGGTTTGAAAATTAAGAAAAAACAGCAAGGCATTCAACATGTTAAGTGACAGGTTGAATTGGTGGGAAAATAAGGCTGGAATGGTGAATGCTGAGGCCATGTATGTAGAAGTGGAAACAGAAGTTTGAAGCAAGGTAGATAACTTAGAAACTAGACTAGTTAGGGCTGAGATAGGGCTAGATGAAGGTGGTGGTGTCTAGCCAGTCATTTTTTAGTCAGGCAGTGAATACACTGGCTGGCTGTAATGGTATACTCATTGTTGCTGAAGAAACAGACAATGATTTAATACATGCCAGTCTGCATTATGTTGATGAAAATTTAGTATCATCGTCCATAATATCATTACACTTGAAACTAACATAATATGTAAGACCAGCTTAAATAGCTACTTAGGTCATAACCCTGAAAAAGCTATCTTCGATAATGTGAGAAATGAAATTGCCAACACCAACTGGATTAAGTTATTAGGATGGATGCTGTTGGAGAAATGTGGGAAATATTCACTAATCAGTTGATGTCTATCAAAAAATATATATACCAAGAATAACCTGAAGATATAAAAACAGTAATAAATCAGCCTGGATGTCGAAGAATATTGAAGAAATCATTAGTTGCTAAAGAAGAGCATATAAAAAAATATAAATGTACTCAATATGACGATGACAGTACGGAATATTTTAATTTACAGTGGCTGTTCAAAAATTATTCGAAAGACTAAACAAACAAGACTATGAGGTGAAAATTACTCGTGAAGCAAAAGTCAAACCCTGCAATACTTTCTCACTGTGAGGATTAACAAACCTAAAACTGTAATAGCTAGCATAGGCCCTGTACTAAACTCAGAAGGTGGCCTCGTCCATGATAACCAAGTAAGAGGAACAACACTGAACAACTCCTTCCATAGAGTTTTCACGAAAGAAAAGAGCATTAACATTCACATTCCAAAGTTGGTTTTCTCAGGACTGGAAAATGATAAGTTATTGATCAAGGAAATGACAGGACATGATGCAATAAATTGTCTTCAGAAAATCGACCCTGATAAAGCAGCTGCCCAGACCAGATAATATCTCATTGCATTTTGCATGAATGTTACAGGAAATTAACCTCACTTATAACTACCAGTAAAGTGTGCTTTGTGAGTGCATGACGAGCGACCGAGCGCTTGTACATACGTCTATCATCATAATTTCATATTGCTGTAAACTTTCAATGTTTCTGGTGAGATAGTTGAACAATAACAGAAAAATAAGTGAGCTAAAATATTTACTTTCTCACGCTTTCTGTCTCTAACAAACATCCTTGCAGATTTCACCTCCTTAACCCTGGATAGGCATAGGTCTTTTTTAGTAACACCACAGGCATACCTGGGTATTATTCACCCAGCCCTGGAAGAAAATAAAAAAAAATGTTTAATCAGTATTTACTCATGAAACTTGGTATGAATGTGGAAGAACCTCTCTTGTTCATACTGATATAAGTATTAAAGAAATTTTAATAAGAGGTAGCAATGTAAAAAAAACTCCTGAGATCATGATTGAAAAAAAAAAGTTGAGAGTTGATAGCTAAAAATATGAAACAGTAAAAACTTTTTTTTTTTTTGTCCTTATTTTATACTCCTTGCCTGCATCCTCAAAACCTCCCAGACACAGGCTGATAGCTCCTCTTTTATCAGAAAACCATAAGTGAAAAGCACTACTCACACAATATGCATATCCACGTGAAAATCACCCAACCACTGTAAACTTTATATGAAGACCAAGGTGTACAGCATCACCAACCCGGCTAACACCGAGTCTCAACATGCAATGCAGCTACTGAGAGAAAGAATGTCCTGGAGATAAATGAACCATGTGTATAATACAGTGTTGCAAAATCACTGGGTGAATTTCACCCAGGTATGCCTATCTAGGGCTAAACATAGAAAAAAAAAAACGTTCATGTAAAATTATGAGTGTAATATCCAATATTTAATTGTTATAAGTCATGCAAGGAAACAGAGTGTTACAAAAGGAATTCTTTTTTAAATCGATTTCTTAGTGAGGCATGTCAGTTGAAGCCCCTGATACATTCTTTGGAAAGCTATGATTCCAAGGAGTTTATTTGGCCTCATGAGTAAATACAGTAATCCCTCCACTATCCAATGTAATAGAGCCAAAGGCATGTCCGGAAAGTGGTCCCGTCTGGATGGTGGGCCCCATCCTCCTGGACTTGTACTTATGGACCCTAACTCAGAAAAACACCTATACAACTCCCTCTGGACATGCATAGCACCTATTTAAGACCCAAATCACACCAATAAGGGACGCAAAAGACTGAAATAAATGCAAAAGAACCAGAGAATGAGGTTTTAGAGGTGAGTTTATACAATATTAAACATTCTGGGTACTTACAACAAGTCCCTGGCTCGTGGACTGGTAGTTATGGACCCTGACCTAGCCTAACTCAGAAAAACACCTCCCTACTGCACAAGCATAGCACCTAAGACCCTATTCACACCATAAAGGGACATAAAAGAGTGAAATGAGGTGTTAGAGGTAAGTATGGAAAATACAGTACAATATTAAACATTTTGGGTACTTACAACAAGTCCCTGGCTCCTGGACTGGTAGTTATAGACCCTAACCTAGACTATCTCAGAAAAACACCTTCCTACTGCACATGCATAGCACCTAAGACCCTATTCACACCATAGAGGGACATAAAAGAGTGAAATGAGGTGTTAGAGATAAGTATGGAAAATACAGAACAATATGAAACATTCTGGGTACTTACAGCAAGTCCCTGGCCATCTCGATGAATAACCCACCTCCTCTCAGACTCTGATAGTAAAAAGGAGTACCTGAAGCACCTGCAGTACACTGTACATGAAGTCTTGCACTGAGCTTACTCATTTGCACTCAGAATTCCATTCTCTTAACACTGCGCACTCTAGTCTTACTTGCTCTCCATTGTACTTTAATGAAATAAGTGTTTTGCCTCTGCACTTAAAGTCTTTGCACTCATAAATCCATTTTCTAAACATAACACACTTTAGTTAATTAGCACTCCATTGAAAGTCAATAAAATCACTGTTGCATTCTGCACTTTAGTCTTTGCACTCAGAATTCTAATTTCTTTACATTATGCACTGTTTTTTTCACTGCACAACATTGTCAATTCCCGTGTGGTCTAGTGGAGAAGTTCTTGCCGTTTAATCACTGTCAGAGTCTGAGAGTAGCTGATGCAGGTGGCCTAGGGGTGCGTCGCTGGGTTGTGGTGATGGAGTACCCACTGCAGACGACTCTGAAGAGAGGCGCAAACTCACGTCAAGTGGTGACTCCACCGTGCCTGATGTGCTGGGCTGTGGCTCGGAGAATGAGGGCCTGTCCCAGGGAGGCAATGGAGTGGAGCCAGGGCTGGGCACAGCGGGGGTCACGGGTCTGAAAAAGCTGTCAATGGTTGATTGACACAAGGAACAATGATTTTGGCGATTAATGATGCGCTGCCTGAAAGCACGCACTTCCTTCACAAGTCCCAAGGGCTCCATCTCCCTATCGCAGTCCGGATGTTCCAGGTAGTCGAGAACAAACTCTAGGTGTTCCTGGAGTGTGCTCAGCTTGGGGATGGCTGGAGTAGTGGCACACTGAGAGGAGTTCACATTATCATCGCCGTCCTCATCAGAATTTTCAAGCTGGGTACTGACAACTGCAACTGAAGATGCAATCTCGATATCAGATATGGTCTGATACCCAGGATCGCACTCGTCGTCATCCAGCCACTCACGCACTTTGTCCACATCAACATCGTCCCCATGCGCACGTAGAGGTGCATGGAAGTAATCCACGTCAGAACCTAGGAAATCGTGCTCCACATCCGTTCCAAGAAGCAGAGGAGACCAACCATTTTCTAGAGTCTTGACAAGGACTTCCTTCTATGCACTGGCCCAGTTGTAAATGGCAGACTTGATGTTGTAGCAGCGAAGGTTTTCCAAACTCTGGTGGCCTCGCGTGTCCCGTCCCTCCCTGCACTTGTCCTCATCCTCAAGAACAACCATCACCTCGTCCAGGAACTTCCGTCGGTACAGCCTCTTTGTTGCCACAATCACTCCTTGGTCCATTGGTTGGATGAGAGCAGTCATATTAGGTGGCAGAAACATGCACCTAATGCACCCATTCTCAGCCACCAAGTCCTTGTCGCAAGGGTGAGCAGGTGCATTGTCGAGGAGAAGGAGGGCCTTTACCTGGTCGCGTGGGATTCCCAGTTTCTCCGTCTGGTAATGGATGACCTCCTTGACGAAATGGCGTTGGAACCAGTCTTTGAAGATCTGGGCAGTGAACCATGCCTTCAAAGAATGGTATCAAACGACAGGAAGGACATCCATCACCCCACGAAGACACCGAGGCTGCTTTGCATGGCCAACAATAACGGGCTTAAGCCGGTGCATGCCGTTAGCATTGGCAAAACACAAAGCAGATATCTGTTGCTTGAAGAGCTTGCGGCCAGGTACACGCTTCTCTGTCTCCCTGGCTAGAATGTTCGTTGGCTAAGAGCGATAGAATAAACCAGTTTTGTCAGCATTGTAGACTTGACCGAGAGTGAGACACTCCCTGTCGATCAAGCGCTTCACCTTGTGCCAAAACTCCTCTACTCCATCCTCGTTGGCGTCCAAAGCTTTGCCATGAGCCTTACTGTTGGTAAGGCCATGTCATAACTTGAATGCGAAGAGCCAACCCTCAGATGCCTTGAAGTCTGGGACGTTGTGAAGCCTTGTGAACTTCTCAGCAGCAGCCTTCAGCTCCGTGCCATGCACCAGCACACCAGCAGCACGTTGCTGTCAATGCCAAATCAATGTGGAGCGGTCGACTTCAGCATACTTGAGAGTAAACATCATCTTCCTCTCCATATTGCATTTGCTCTTCGATGAGAAGTCAGCCGTGTACTGCATGAGTTTGTCGCAGGATCTCTTGATATAAAACAAAGTAGATTGGGCCAGGCTGAATTCACGAAGGATGCGTGAGGTAGACCATCCTGCATCCACCTTGTCCAATATCTCCCTCTTCTTCTCCAGAGTCAAAACCACTCTCTTCCTCTTCTCAGGCAGCGGGGCCATCATCACACACACTAACAAAAGGCACAAGAGCAGCAGCAGAGCCTGCAGCAGGTAAGGCACCACCACAAAAGCGAGCACGTGGGCGGCCATGATCACGAGCTTGCACCCACAACAAGAGACGGGCGGTAAGTGGGGAGGATGCAGGGGCGCTCTAGCGGACAGCGGAGGAACTACACACCAAAACACAGCTGGTCCTCGCCACGTGCACCGAGTTCAAATTACGAGCTGACAAAAGTCGGATTTTTAAATATTTTTTTGCGATTTTTGGCCAATTTTGGGAATATCGGATCCCGGGATCAAAATATCCGGTAAGTGGGGATGTCCGGAAAGTGGGCATCCGGATAGTACAGGGATTACTGTACATAGCTAAAAACAAAATGTATTGAATGTACTTTATGTATTACCTACTGAAAGAATCTCATCTCTGTCTCACAGAGTAGAAAAGTTATTAGCTTCTAAAAAACATCGTGTTGTTGGGCCAGGCTGGTTTATGTTGGGCTGCTCATTTCTCAGCCAAACTTAAACATCGCTTTGGTATGTTTGTTCGCTTTGTCCACTGCGCTTGTAAAAATATTCAGTGAATAATTAACTGAATGTTGAATACTTATTCAATGGAAGTTCACTGATATGTCACCTGTCTTGTAAAAAGTCACTAAAAAAAATGCAATGCAGATTTCCATGCAACAAGCCTAATGATGTCAGTAGTATACAAAAATTAAAAAAGAAAAATAATGTCAGAGAAAATATTGCCTTGTTCCTTAATACGTATCTATATTGTAATTATTCGACTTCTGTATGTTTGTTTGATTGTTACCGTAACACAGCAAAAATGGTGCAACCACGCTCAATTTCTTGATGGAACAAAGAACCGTTAAAATGCTCGAACTTGAAGAATAAAACAATTCTCCAGGTGTGAAGAAGGCTAGAGCTGTCAGCAATTACAAGCCATAAAACTAGGCAACAATGAGTAGGAGTTGGGTTCCTATGATACCACGAATAGTAAGGGGCTAATACTCTGTAGAGAAGGGGGACCTAGGTAACCTGTGGCATGTTAACATAACGACATAATAATATAACTCTGAAGATGATGCGACACCAGTTAAAATGATCTAATAAGCATGAAGATTTGTTTACACCATTTTTTATCAATAGGAACGAAGTCCTGCAGGAGCTGAAATAATTTTTAAGCTGAAAATTAAGGGTCACCATACATATATATATATATATATATATATATATATATATATATATATATATATATATATATATATATATTGGTGGGTTGCCTAGCCAGATTCAATTTCAGAAGTGAAGGAAAGATGATTAAAAATAGAAAGTTATGCCCAATAAAAGTAAACGAAAACAAAGCAGCCTTTCAGTTGGAAATAATGGACAGATTTGAGGCTCTAAGTGAAGCTGAATGTGACAATGATAAGTTGAACGACTGACTAACAAAAGTGCTAAGAGATTCAGTGGAGGTAGTAGGGAAATCTAATACAACCATGACCAAAAAGTATTCGGAAAAACACTTGAGCTCATGAAAGAAATAAAAGATATGAAAGTAAAAACAAAGAAAGATGAAACAGAACGAGCGGAATTGAATTAGCTTATCAACATGAGACAAAGAGAATAAAAAGGAAAGAGAAACGGGTCAGATCAAAGAAACTTTCAAAAAAGAAAAATGTTTGAAACAAGCGTCAAATAAAATGGCACTAGGAAAGCAACAAATTATATCACTAAAGACAAGAACGGTGAAATTATTAAATGCAGAGATAACATAGTGAAGAGAGTTGAAGAATTTTACAAAGAACTGTATGCATCAACAAGAGTAGTACCAATAACTAACTTTTCAGTTGACACAAGTGAAATACCTAAGGTAACACGAGACGAAGTAAATTTTTCTCATAAAAATATGATAAGAGAGAAGGCTCCGGGAGGAGATGAAATAGTAGGAAGAGTCCTTACGGACAGAATAATAACAAACTTAAAAGAAAACCAACCTCGTGAACAGGCAAGATTCCGAAGCGGGTATTCAACTACTACTATCTAAACACAATGAATCAGGTAATTGAGAAAACTACAGAAAATGATAAACCACTGTGCTTAGTTTTTATTATTTACAAAAAGGCTTTCGACTCAGTGGAGTACATAGCAACTATAAATTCACTGCGAGAACAAGGGGTAAATGAGAACATTGTAAAACTGCTCGAAATCATATATAAAGGTGCGAAGTCCTACAATTAAATTATATAGACGCGGAAAAAAATTTAGACTGAGAAGGGCGTGCGTCAGGATATACTATTTCACCAAAATTATTTACAGCATGCCCAGAAAGAATTATCAGAAAGCTTGGCTGGGAAAACCAAGGAGTAAACATATATGGAGAAAAGCTAAAAGATTTAAGACTTGCAGATGACATTATCCTAATCTCAGAAACAGCAGAGACATTGCAAGAAATGTTAAATTACCTGAACAGAGAAAGTCTCAAAGTAGGGCTAAAGATGAACCGGAGTAAAACTGAAGTAATGTTTAATCCACATACACCAAAGAGTGGCATCAAAATAAGCGAAGAAATTCGTGAAGAAGTCGAGGAGTACAATTACTTTGGGCAAATACTATAATTAACGAAAGACCATGATAGCGAAATAAAAAGACGCATTACAACTGGACGGAAAGCTTTCAGTAAACGTACAGACATTATGAAAAGTAGCCTGCCATTATGCATGAAACGAAAAGTATATAACGAGTGTATAATTTCAGCTATGACGTACGGTTGTGAGACCTGGAAACTGACAAAATCGAAGGAAAATAAACTAATCCGTAGAGCAGTGGAAAGGTCAGTGTTGGGAATATACTTAAGCGATAGGATAATATCAACTTGGGTGAGGGAGCGGACTAAAGTCAAAGACGTTAGAGAAGTTATAAAGGAACTGAAGGTGAGGGGGGCAGGCCATGTAGAAAGAATAAGGGATAACTGATGGAACAAAAGGTTGACTGACTGGACACAAAGAGATTGTAAGAGCAGCAGAAAAAGGCCAGACAGGACGTGGAGAGATGAGATAGAGATATTTGCAGGGAAAACGTGGCAGAGATTTGCTCAATCAAGGAATTCGTGGAGAAGGTTGGGAGAGGCCTTTTTCAGTAGTGGGCTTGTAATGGCTGGTTATGATATATATATATATATATATATATATATATATATATATATATATATATATATATATATATGGCGGGCGGGACACAATCAGCCCGCAGTATGTGGTGGTACTACCACTCTGCCGCCAGGTTGTGTTAGGAAGAATAATTCTGCTACCATATTGCCTGCGTGTCGTAAAAGGAGACTAAAAGGGACGGGGTGAGGGGACTAGGGACCCCTCCTCTGTTCTTTACATCCTACAATGAGACAGGGAATAGAAAGGGGTAAGGGATTAAGTTATCCCAATACCCTGAAGACTGGGTTGCAGTATGATTGAGGCTAAAAGGCAGGAGATTGGGAAAATGTTTGTGAGGGGAAAGTGGGATGTGTTAGCTTAGAGTGAAACAAAGATGAAAAAGAAAGGTGAGTCTAAGTTTGGATGTGTGAATGGAAGAATGTCAGTGTTGATAGAGGAAGGGCGACAAAAGGTGTGGCCTTGTTAGTGAGCCCGGAAGTGCAGCAGAGTGTGATTGAATGGAAGAAAGTCTCATCGAGACTGATGTGGGTGAAAGCGAAATTTGGACGTGAGTTGTGGGTATTTGTGAGCACAGATGGGCCTGGTAGCGAAAGAGATGGAGAAGAGACGGAGTCTTCCTAGAATGATTTCTATGAGTGTCTGCAGAGTTTTAGAGCAAATGTGAATGTGGTAATGATGGAAGATCTGAATATGTATTTGCAAATATGGTGGTCCATTCAGAGCCATTCTTAATTAACGAAGTACTGTCTTTCGCATCAGTTTTAAATTTGTCACGAAAATCGAAGCCTTAAATTGGTATTCTCTTTAGCTTGGAATCCTTTTAGCGCTTCCGCCATAAGTGGCTTCTTTTATTATCAGTTTTTATTACATCGTCTGCTGTCTGTACCTCATGTACTTCGTCATAAACTGCATAAATATCACATGGGAAGACAATGAGGTATCAAATACGTATATACAGTAATTAGAAGCAGAAATTGGAGCCATAATCTCCCTAGGTGTAACGCCCACAAACATCTTTTTATGCTTATCTTTAGTTTCCTTAGAATAACTTATGCATCAGAAATAGTGCCGTGAAAGCAAGAAAGTCACCGTTCTTTGGTAAATCAGTGTAAACACGGTTATGTCTGGGCCGAGAGGCTCGCATAAAGAGACGATAAACTCGGCTTTCAAGGGAACTAAAAATATACAAACATACCAGTTTGTGATGTTTATTCGCTCATGGTTTGTGAACCACTTCACTCTGGCATATACTGTACTGTATATGTAGTTTTTATTTATTATACTCGTCCTAGCGGAGTGAGGACGGATATGTTTTGATTGGTGTGTGTGTGTGTGTGTGTGTGTGTGTGTGTGTGTGTGTGTGTGTGTGTGTGTGTGTGTGTGTGTGTGTGTGTGTGTGTGTGTGTGCAAGCAAAAATATCTCAATATGTTCGAATTTATCCAAACTTGGTGGAAAGATTGAGGAAGAGCCAAGGAGTAAACCAATTGTTTTTAGAAGAAGAGGTTAAGAGTCAATGTCATACGGGAAGATTAAATTTTACCGAGTAATATTTAGCAGTTTTTAATTGGATTTCACCATACATGGTGGAAGGGTTGAAAGGCAAGACGGAAATGATTAGATTTCCAAATAATAGTCAGATACGAATATCACAGGTCAAGGTCCAATTTTGACCTGTGTTTGTGCGTCAACACAATATAAAACGGTTCTGGTTTTATTTGAACTAAACTAGCGGGAAGTGTTGAGATTCAGCCAAAGGGTTTGCGTACTGTTTTTGAGAACATTAGGTCTAGGGTCAAGGTCATTGGCAAAGTCAACTTAAGCCAGATATTTTAGAAGGATTTAGGATTAGAGGTTCGATTTTGTAAATAGTTAGTCAAAAGTCAAAGCCATAAGAAAAGGTCAAATGTCATGGCCACAGGTCAAGCCCAGCTCATACATTTCTAATCCTATTTAGATCAACCGTGATGAAGCGGTTAAGGATGAGGCAAGATTGAAGTAATTCAGTTTGGAATCAATGAGTCATAAGTCAAGATAGCAGGGCAAAGTTCATTGTACAGTCTTAAACCTGCTGGTGGTTGATGGCATTACTCGATCTGAGTGTTCCTTCTTCTTTCTACCACTGGGTGATTATATACAGGTTATGGAAGAATTTTGATCGCCAAATGAGGTTAGCCTAACAGAATCCATCTTAAATCCCATCACTACATGACATTTCAAAGAAGCTAATGAAAACTGTCTTGTGATGGCCTGATAAAAATTGTAAAATACTACACCGTACTGAAGAGGCAAACAATTGAAAGAAAATAGTAAGGAAGGCAAATCCAGACAATACTGAACGGGGATTTCATTGTGCGTGAAGGGAAGGACTGCCTCTGTCATGTGACTGACCATGTTACGCGCCTCACTAATTTCGTACCCAGCTGGAAGAGAAAAGAGCTGAATCTGAAAACTGGTTGAAAAGTTTTGACCAATTTGGACAGCACGACATCACATCGAGTGAGTGAATGGCGCCCACCAACCACTCACTCGATGTAGTAGTACCTTCAAGAGACTACACGAAGTGAAATCCTAAATGGTTTCCTGTAACCGAGGATATAATTTACTATAGTGGGTAGCAACCTTTATGACCAAATTGCGCCTGGTTGTCTAGTGGGTTATGGCATTCCAGTCGGATATGGTCCACGAGATTTACATCGGAGCTATGGATGACATTTTCTCCTAACAATGACACTCAGGAGCAGACAAAGCTGGTCACTCTCGTCATAAATGTCGAGACTGAGTAACCAATACCTGGATCCCCATTCTCTGATGGGGTTGGAAAGGACTTTTTGATGTGTAGACTGTACAGAGAAGATTAAATAATCCTAGGAATGAATGAGAAAGGCCAAGGAGTGTGAAGATCTTGATGTTACTGGTCACAAAACTTGAAATTGCTTTCTGATAAGTGCTGTCGCCTCAAGTTCAACTGTTCATCTCTTTAGTTGATCTGTGCTTCCTTCTTCGTTAATAGCCATCACCATTTTTCACTTCTCTTTAGGCTCCACAGTTGGATCAAAAAAGGCTAATCCAAATAATTGCATTGACAAATACCACAAGTGACGTCGAAATGCTTTCAAACAGATTTGTGAGGTGTCTTTATCAGGATAAAGTGACAATTCCTGGAGAAGCCTCAGATTGTTTGCTGAAATTAGAGCTGCTTTTGTTGCCATGAACCACGATTTCAGGTATTGCTACATGATGAACACAACCGCTTCAATCCTCGGCCTTGCTTCAGTGTGATGCTTGTCTGATAATGGAAAAGATAGACTGATGCTGTATAACTTTAGCCATCCATCTGGCATGGTGGCAAGCACCAGGGTGCTGAAACCGTGTTCTACGGGGCGGTACACCACCCAAAACAACAATGGACAGTTCTAGCAGTCCTCGATAATCATCATGAGGTAGGCTTCCTTGCAAATGTTTCATACCAAATGCTGTGAGATCATCACATTGCTCCGTCATTTCCTCATTGTCATTCAAGGTCTAAAACCGTGTTGTGTCAGTAGTAACCCACCTGGCTTTGAACTGCTTCAATGTGTATATTTCGTGACCAGAGGACGGTCCAGTGCAAATGGTGAAGGCCTTTTGAACAAGGATTTTTAAAATGTGATGCCGGCAGGCCAGGTGGAGGAGATCCTTGTACTGTTGCTGAATAAAGGTGCACGCCCCTGCCCACAATCAGGTATTGCTGGCTTTGGTGTCGAATGCCATTCCTACCACACGTTCAGTTATACAGGACTGCAGTCATTCAAGGTTTCAATGATGACATTGGCCATGGCCTTTCCTGTCCCTGATTCCAAACTGGATACATTCAAAAGTTTTGAAACTTTATCAACTGAGACGAAAATTGGAAGACGTTCAGTGACTTTTGCTTCTGTTACTTTCGGAATTAGTTTTCCATCCCAGTGCACTACAAGTGCCACAGTTGGATGGAATGATTTCTTCAGCCATTCTGCGGATTTCCTCCGACTCATTATTCGATCTCATAGGATTCTTTGCCTGTTTATAGTATACGTTGTTGGATGTTGTCCATAGGCAGAAACGGTTGCAGGAAGCAGATGGACTGCAGCTCGGTCTAAAGTCTTGATCCGATCTGAAGCAATAACAAGTGGAGAAGTGACATGTTTTTCATGCGCACTAGCGTTTCAGAGGAGCTGCAGTCGAAAAGGAAGGACCTGCTATATCTGTAAAATCGTCACCCGTTTCGTCTTCATCACTAGATGGGCTTTCCTCCAGATCCACCATTTCCTCTCTTACTGCTCAGTGACATTCCTCATGCTCTCTCGTCTCCTGTTCAGTCCGTTCTCTCTCTCTCTCTCTCTCTCTCTCTCTCTCTCCCCGTCTTTGTTCTTTCCAGTGGAGTTTGACATCAATACCCAGCATAGAGCCTCGGCTCCCTCTCTCTATCTGAGCCACAAGAAACCCTTATCCTCACGATTGCTGATGAGGTCGAAGGTATTCGTATGTGCAAAAGATCTTTTATCTGTTCATGGAGTTCTTTTTTCTTTCTTTATTCCGGCTCTTGCTCTTCTCCAACTTTCTCTATTCTTTATATAGAGATTTGATTTTGAGGATACGATCCCGTGGCTCAGAAGCCAAATGTTTTTTTTTTTTTTTTTTTTTTTTTATCACTGGCGTTGACAATTTCACTTCACTCATAGTAAATAAGTGCTCAATAATGACTCATAAGACAAATCCTTGAAAAAAAGAAAAAAAAATACCTGTATTACTAGAATGTATCCTCCAATGAAGTAAGCCGAAAGCAAACACATTTTCAAATAACAAAAGAAAGTATTATCGCAACAATAATTTTACTTATTAGGCTCCAGCTCTGGGTAAGATGGGCACCACTAACTATCATCCAATTCGGGTAAAATTTGGTGTCTCAAGAGTTTACACCTAAACTCACAATATACACTTCCAGCAAACAAAATATTCCAAAAGTAATTTTCCCCCCTAATTAATAAGGACCACCCTAGTTGATGATGAAAAGGCTCTTGACTTAGTGGGGCACATAGCAATTAAAAATTCATTGCGAGAACAAGAAGTAAATGAGAACACTGTAAATCTGCTAGAAAACATATGTAAGGAGGGAATTGCTACAGTTAAATTACATAAAGACTCAGAAAAAATGAAGATTAAGAAGGGTGTGCATCAGGGAGATACAGTTTCACCAAAATTATTTACAGCATGCCTAGAAAATATTTTCAGAATGCCTGACTGGTCAAACAAAAAAGTTAACATTGATGGAGAAGAGCGAAATCATTTAAGATTTACAGATGACGTTGTCCTGATCTCAGAAACAGCAGACACTACATGAAGTGCTAAAGGACCTGAACAGAGAAAGTCTCAAAGTAGGGCTAAAGATGAACTGGAGTAAAACTAATGATTAATCTACATACACCAAAGAGCGGCATCAGAATAAGCGAAGAAATTCTAGAAGTCGTGGAGTACAATTACTTGGGGTGAATGCTGAAATTAATGAAAGACCATGAGTGCGAAATAAAAAGACGCATTACGCTTGGATGGAAAGCTTTTGGTAAACATAGAGACATTATGAAAAGTACTCTGTCAGTTTGTATGAAACGAGAAGTATACTGTATATATTTCCTGGTGTAGGAAACCATATGGCTTGTCACTCAGTGTAGAGCAGGGGTGGGGAACGTCCGGCCTCCGGGCAGTATATGGCCCGCAAGACCATTTGATCAGGTCCGCGAGGCAATTCATAAATGCAATTTCATAAACTCATGAATATATATATATATATATATATATATATATAGATATGTGTTCATATATATATATATATATATATATATATATATATATATATATATATTGTCTGGTAGGTGGGGGCACTCACCATCCACTCAATGTAGTACTGCTCTTGAGTGTCTACTCTTTCCGCTCCCCCATCCCTCTTTTATTCCATCCTCTTAGGTCTTTCTTTCCTTCATTCTTCCCCGCCTTCTGCCTACGGGTGACTTTACACTCCCTCTTCTGTTTTTTTCCTTTATTCTCTCCTCTTTCTTCTGCCTGTGGGTGACTCTACACCAGGGGTGGGGAACCTTTCTCCTATTATGGGCCATTAGGATATTTTTAACATCATTCGCTGGCCATACATAATTATCAACTTAAAATTAACTGTAGCCAAGTATATTATATATATCTACACAGAGTGACAAGCTAAATGGTTCCCTGTACACCAGTAAATCATTTACTACGCAGGTGGTAACCATATAACCAAATTTTGTCGCCTGGTGGTTTAGTGGGTAATTATTGGCGATTGAACCGGTGAAGATTTATATCCAAGGGGTGGTTAGCATTGATTGCTCATGTAATGCCACTCAGGGATTAGTGAGGCTGGTCACTCATATCTTAAATGTCAGGACCAACTGCCTAGCCCTGGGGTCCTATGCTCCTCATGGGGCAATGTAGGATTGGATGACGGATGGAATGGATGGATATATATATATATATATATATATATATATATATATATATATGGCGGATACAAGGGGTGCTATGGTTGAACCAGTGTCGCATACTGTAAAGTATGCTTGCACCCAGTCAGCTTGCGCGGGCGAATTACACTTGGTTCACAGACTACACACACATCCAAAGCCACTCCAACACTACGATTACACTTACAAACCCTTCTCACCCAACATACAATCTCTACTAGACAACCTAAGCCACTTGGTAGAGATACATTGGCTGTATCGTCCCCACTTCGGTCGGGATAGGCCGATCCTGCAGTGGACACTCAAACGGCTGATGATGTGTGTGTGTGTGTGTGTGTGTGTGTGTGTGTGTGTGTGTGTGTGTGTGTGTGTGTGTGTGTGTGTTTGTGTGTGTGTGTAATATAGATAGATAAACAGATAGATAGAATGATAGATGTATGTATATACTGTATAATATACATACACATTTATATATACTACAGGTATACCCTGATATATGATACCCCTAGATGTGATACCCTGACTTAGCAATGGGGGTACAAATACCACCATACCCCACTAGACGATGGTTGTGCCCTGGTTTAATGATGGGCACTCCAACACTACATCCCCAGGCAAAAGGCCGAAACTTTGAATCACACATGTTCCCATGGCCAGCTGAGCCCACCTGCCTCCCAGGATGCACAGAAATGCTTGCGCAGGCCCCACAGCCGTCACTCAGCCCGCACTCACCCATATCGTTCTTCTCACACCGGCCATCTCAGAGTGAGGAACTATCTTATGCTCGCCCACCACGCATCGTGTTGCGTCACCATTGTTACACAAGCCACTATTGTAGTACATCGTAACTGAGTGCAAGCAGTGCTGCGAGTAGAGCAGTGATAGTAATCATGTGTGGATTGCGATTTTGTGTGATTTTTAGCCTAAATAAGTGTGATCATGTCTGGTAATGGTGCTGCACGTAGCTGGGTTGGTGGTGGTGCTAGTGGAGGCCCTAGTCGGGGTGGTAAGTGGCCTCCTAGTGATGGTGCTGGTGATATTCCCACGAACTGCGTCTCTAGAAGTCAAACTAGATATTCTTAAGTTCCACAAAAAAGGCGAGGGTGCATGTGCTATTGCCTTGGCTCTCCACCTGGCCCAGTCGACTGTCTCCAGCATCATCAAGAAGGGGGAGGCCATTAAGGCTGTTGCTGGGGAGGTTCCAACTTTATCCGCTTCCCATATCATCCGCCAGAGAGAGCCTGCAATGGAGAAGCTGGAGTGGATGCTCCACATGTGGGTGGAGGACCACAACAGGAAGAAGGCACCCATGAGTCAGGCAATTATTTTCGCCAAGGCTCTCTCACTATGGGATGAACTCAAAGTGAGGCAAGATCTTGATGCTAGTGAAAGGCTAACCATGGGTAGTTTGACCGCTTCAAGAGGCATACTGATCTCCACCACGTGAAGACGTACGGTGAGGCAGCGAGTGCGGATACAGTGGCAGCAGCACTGTTTCCTGATGAGTTGAAATGCATCATTGTGGAGGGTGGCTACAATGCAAAGCAGGTCTTGAATTTTGATGAGACTGGGCTCTTTTTAAAAACAATGTCCTCAAAGACATTCCTTGCAATGGAAAAAAAGTCTACACCAGGGTTCAATTCCTCAAAGGACTGGCTTATACTTCTGTTGGGGGACAATGCTGATGGCAACCTCAAATTGAAGCCACTCCTTGTCTTCAGTCTAAGAAATCCAGGGCTCTGGTGGGGTATGTGAAAGAAAGCCCTAGGGTGATTTGGAAGTCTGACAAGAAGGCCTGGCTGACTTCCAACATCTGCTCATCATATTTCCATTCTTACCACTCTCGTGTCCTGAAGAGGAATGTCTCCCAGAGAATTTGGTGAATAGATTTCTTGTGGTGGTAGACAATGCACCTAGCCACCCTCCGACGATGGAGTGGGCAAGCAACATTGAAGTGGTGTTCCTGCCTCCAACACCACGTCGTTGTTGAAATCCATGGACCAAAGGGTGATTGCTATTTTTAAAGCATATTACCTCCGCCGCACTATGCAGCAATTGGTTAGGGCCTGCGACAATGACGATTAGATGACAGTGGAGAAGTTCTAGAAAGGGTACAGTATTCGCCACACCATAGAGAACATTATTGCAGTGTGGCAGGAACTTAGCCAGTCCACCATGAATGATGGTTGGCGGAAGCTGTGACCAGAGTGCGTGCACTCCTTCATCGACATCCCTGAAGGCGTGCAAGCTCCACCAGTGCAGCATGTGTGGCAGGAAATTGTTGAACTGTCGCATGAGACGGGCTTTGGGGAGGTTGATGTGGAGGACATGGAGGAGGCCCTGGAAAGCCACAGGGAGAAGTTCAACAATGAGGAGCTCCTCAATATAGAGATTCAGCAGGCATACCTGGAGACACAGGAGGAGGAGGTCATCCCTGAAGTGCGAGCCCTCAACATGACAATTCTGAGGGAGATGCTGACCAAGTTGGACTAGATCATTGTGCTGATGCACACACACGACCCTCTCCCAGGACAAAGCAGGGACACCGCTAATCGGTTGGAGGAGGGGATGAAGGTGTTTCCAGACACTGACCAGCTGAAAAACACCCAGGGCCTTATCCTGCTGAGGACATGCTTGGCCCCTAGTGCTGGACCTACCCTCCAGCCGATCCCCGTCTCCTGTGTCATCTGTGTCTCCACTGCGGCATTCAGCCACTCCATTGCTGCCTTCCTCACCCTAGCGCTCTTCTCCCTCACCACTTCGGCCACAGTCTATGTCTCCTTCGCCATGATGTGAGCCACCACATCTGACTCCATTGCTAACTCATCAATTATCGCAGTGGTTTCCTTCACCGCCTCACTGGTCATCACAACTCTCTCCCTTACCACCTCCTCTGTCATCACATCGCACTCCGTCACCAACCCCAGAGCCATCGCATCGCACCCCGTCGCCACCGCCTGAACCATCGCATTACAACCCATTGCCACTGAGCCAGCACATTGCACCCCATCGCCAGTGTCTGATTCATTGCATTGCACTCCATTGCAACCCCCAGAGCCACTGCATCAGTATATATATATATATATATATATATATATATATATATATATACAAGAGGCTACCCAAAAGTTCCAGTAATTTGAACAGAGGGAGCCAACCATTTGCAGTTTTGCCTTTTGCCATTAGGAGGAGTCAGCAGCACCCCTTGTGCATCAGTGTGGTCCTGGCTGTGTCTGTGAGCGGATGTGTTGTTGAGCTATGCTTACTATTGTAATGTGGTATGTAGGTGGTTTGGCGGTTTGGCAATGGCGGACCTCACAGAACAAAGAACCTGCATCAAGTTCTGCTTCAAGATCAACAAGACAGCTGCAGAAACTCACTGGTTGCTTCAGCAAACCTTTAGTGACAATGCAAGGTCCCAAAGCAGAACATTTTCCTGGTACCTTTGGTTCAAGCAAGGACGAATGTCCGTCGAAGACGATGTCCATTCTGGACGACTGTCAACGGCAACAACACCAGATCACATCGGAAATGTTCGTCAGGTTTTCCTTGCAGATCATAGACTAACTGTCCATGATGTTTGTCATATCGTTGGACTGTCGTATGGAAGCGTGCAACACATTTTGTTGGACGTGTTGGGCATGCGATGCATTGCTGCAAAATTTGTGCCAAGACTGCTGAGTGACGAGAAGAAGGCATATTGCATTGCAGTTTGCAGGGAGCTCAAGAATCAGGTCAGAGATGATGCCACCTTCATGTCCAAGGTCATAACTGGTGATGAATCAAGGGTTTATGGTTATGACCAGGAGACAAAGTGGCAGTCATCGCAATGGAAGTCTCCCAATTCACCGAGGCCAAAAAAAGTGCGTCAAGTTCAAGCCGATGTTGATCGTTTTTTCCGATATCCAAGGGATTGTTCTCAAGGAATTCGTCCCACCCAGTCAATCTGCCAGCGGAAAGATTTACTGTGAAGTTTTGCAGCGTCTGAGAGAGAACATCCGCTGCAAACGTCCAGAACAGTGGAAGAACAAGGACTAGGTCCTGCATCATGACAATGTCCCTGCCCACACATCAATTGTTGTCCGGGAGTTCCTGGCTTCCACTAACATGGTAGTCATTCCCCACCCACCCCATTCTCCTGACCATGCACACCTGTGACTTTTTCCTGTTTCCAAAGTTGAAATTACGACTGAAAGGGCGTCGATTTGACTCGATGGAGGAGATCCAGACAGAATCACAGGAGGTGCTCGAGACCATCACGCCTGAAGCCTTCCAGGGATGGATGGACTTGTGGAAAAAATGCTGGGACCACTGTATACATACCCAAGGAAACTACTTCGAAGGCGATAGTAAGAACTAGGAGGTAAGGTGATTTATTTTTCTACAATATTCAAATTACTGGAACTTTTGGGTAGTACCTCATACATATATATATATATATATATATATATATATATATATATATATATATATATATATATATATATATATATATATATATATATATACAGAAATCCCTTTAAGACCCGCACATCCAAGTCCCCGACACACCAAGTCCCGGACATTTGGAGCTCGGGTCTTTGGACACCAAAAATGGCCAAAAAATGTAGAAATGCGAAAAAAAAAAAGCCGATGTGTTCATCCCTACTTTAAATTTGCTGTGCGGTGACGAACAGCTGTGTTTTGGCACATACTTCCTCCAACGCCCTTTAGAGCACCCTGCATCCTCCCCAGTTCCTGCCTACCTACCGTCGTGACAGCATTCGTCGCCCTGGCTGTCCACGTGCTTGTTTTTGTGAATAAACAGTAATACCTCGTCACTAGACCACATGGGAATTTACAGTGTTGTGCGGTATTAAGAAATTAGAATTCAGAGTGCAAAGGATTAAGTGCAGAGTGCAACACTAGCGTGTTGCAACTGGCGTGGTGCAAGTAAGAAAAGAATGTGCAGTGTTAAAAAATTATAATTCTCAGTGCAATGGATTAAGTGCAGCAGAACACTGGATTACTGTACGTGCTTCAAGTGCACCTTCACCACTCTCAGAGCCATAGAGGAGGCGGGTTAATCTTCGTGACGGCACGGACGTGTCGCAAGTACCCTGTACACTGCTAAATATTTTCCATACTCACTTCTAATTTCTCATTCTCTGGTTCCTTTTCAATTATTTCATGGTTGCTCTCCCATATTTTTTTTTGCGTAGGGTCTTAAATAGGTGCTGTGCATATCTGGTAGGGAGTATTTAGGTGGCTTTCAAACTTAGGTTGGGTTGGGGTCTATAAGTACCTGTCCAAGGGCATTTTTCCCAAGTCTCGGACAAAACCAAGTCCCAGACATGCCTTTGGCTCTATTATGTCTGATCTTGGAAGGATTACTGTGTGTGTGTGTGTGTGTGTGTGTGTGTGTGTGTGTGTGTATATATATATATATATATATATATATATATATATATATATATATATATATATATAGTTTGTATATATATATATATATATATATATATGTGTGTGTGAAAAGAGAAAAAAGCTGACGACGCTGGAGAACTGACAAAGGATCGAGCTTTCTTGATAAATTTTGTCCGCAAGGTGCATTACTACTACTACTACTACTACTACTACTAATAATAATAATAATAATAATAATATTATTATTATTATTATTATTATTATTATTATTATTATTATATACAATATATATTTATAATTTTTTGGTACTTTTATTATCAGTGCTGTCTCACACACACACACACACATATATATATATATATATATATATATATGTTTGTTCGGATATGTAACCACAGCTACTGAGCTTTCCCCCTCCACTCTCTTCCCCCCCTCTATCTCCACCTTCGCGTAGGAAGACCTAATTGTCCTATATTTATAGGGCCAGGATTGTGACAGAGATGACAAGTCACTGAAAATGCCCGAAACAGGACGAAATGTTACTCTCTAGAAAATAAAGTCCCTTACCTCCATGTGGTGCCTTGACTGACCAGGCGGGATGATATTGATGTCTCAGGACATTGTCTGTTTCTGGATGGTATTTGTAGTTAGCCTTCTCAGTTATGTATTCTGTATCTTACATTTTCATAATCCCCTTCCATGCTACTAGTGCAAATGCTGACGATGTTATATATATATATATATATATATATATATATATAAAAGATCTCTCTCTTGCCTAAGTGACGTATTTGCTGCTGCTATAAAGCTCGAATTGGGAAAAGTTGTCAGTACCATCTCAGCACTTTTGCGGCACCTCGGTTTGGGTTACCTTTCCTAGAAGGGTAGTCAAGTCGTACCCCACCTGCTCATGGTGACCTCGCAGACACCCTGTTTTTTTTCCGTTTCTGTTCTTTGTGGTTTTTTTTTTTCGGTTTTCTTTTTTCTCTCCTAAATTAGGGTGACACAAACAGGGGCGGCGCTACCCGGGTTTATCCCGAGTAGTATTGTTTATACTTTACTTTTTGCTGTTTTTGTTGTCATTTTGTTTTATTTTTTGTTCTCCTTCACCATGAGCAAACAACACCAGTGCCCTCGCTGCAGTAGGTCTGTAGCAAAAAGTGCACAAGCACTGAAGTGCGCCTACTGCAGTGAGTGGGTTCATATAGCTAGTGAAAATTTGGATGCAGGCGACTATCCATTTATGAAGAAGAGTCACCAGCTAGGCTTTCACTGGCTGTGTAGCCAATGTGTTGCACCAGCGGACGAGGTCTTGGCTGGTGGAGGAAGTAGTACCAAGAAGGAGTTTGAAGATAAAGTTATTGGGCCAATCTTTCAGACAATTAGAGAGGTTTCAAATAGACTGGAGGCACAAGAGACCAAGGTCTCATCACCCATGGCAGTCACGCAAGATCAGGCCAAGTCATTTGCGGATGCTGTTCGTGGGTCTCTCGTGGGGGAAGGGAAGGATCTGCCTGGAGGCGTGATTGAGATCAGTGATCATGGCCAGAAAAAAGCCATTCATAGTCAGCATGTATTGATTGTAAAATCAAAGAGTGGTGCTGATGCCCTGACAAATCTAATGGGACCAGAAGACATCAGAGATGTACTTAACTCGGTACCAGTTGATAGCTGTCTTAAGACTAAGGCTGGTGGGTGGGTAATGAAGTTTCCGTCAGCTGAGGCCAAAGGTGAGGCAACTGGGGTACTGAGTGATCATTTTGGTTCTGAGGGCACTTTTTGCATATCAGAGCCAAAGAATATGTTGCCTAAAATGACTGTGACAGGCCTTTCCTCTTCCTTGGGTGACTCTGACATCATCCCAAACATTCTGAGAAAAAACAGTAAAATTAAGATGCTCGTTGATCGAGGTTGTACCCACAACCTTCTCTTCACACCAAAACTGCTGTCTTGGAGATGTCGCCAGAGGTGAGATCCTCCATTGTAGAACAGGGCAATTACATCTATGTGGATCTTACAAGATGCCGCGCTTTCGATAGATTCTGGGTTACACAGTGTCATCACTGTCAAGGCTTTGGTCATACATTTGAGAGATGTTCTAGGAAAAATGATGAACCTAAATGCGTCTTTTGTGCTGAAACCCATAAATCTAAGGATTGTAGTAACAGAAATTCTCCCAAATGCATCAACTGCTCTTCTTTAAGACATCAAGATGCTAATTCAAATTCACAGTCGGTTGCCCATTTTGCATCGAGTAGAGACTGTCCAATTATGATTTCTCATAGGAATAGATTGATTGTAAACACCAATTTTGACCATTCAAAAAACTGACTACGTCCCTCTTGAACCAGTTAAGGATGGGTCTTTTAAATATTCGTTCTATCCGCAATAAGACAGACTATATTAATGAAACTCTAAATCAGCACGAGCTTGACATTTTGTGCTTGACTGAAACCTGGTTGTATGAGTCTGATATCGATATTATTCGTAATGCTTTGCCTAAGACACATTCTATTATTAGTATTCCCAGGCCTGCTGCTGACTATCCAGGAGGAGGTGTAGCACTCATCTACTCGGCAGCACTTGCAAATGTTTCTATCATTGACTCTGACCTGACCCCATCTTCATTTGAATTTATGGAAGTATTAATAAATTTCCATCAGAATACCATTAGAATTGCAAATGTCTATCGACCAGGTCATCCGGGCAGAGATCGAGGTTTTATGGAGGAGTTTGGGCAGTTTCTTGAAGGGTTTTGTCTTAAACCTGGAGGACTTCTTGTTTGTGGTGATTTCAATTATTGGGTTGACAGTCCAGAGTCAAAACCATTTTCTTCAGAATTCCTTGAGTTGATCACCCAGAACAATTTTTTCAATCATGTGAGTCATCCAACTCATGTCTCAGGACATGTCCTTGACTTGATCTTGTCCCCTGTTGGTTGCAGGCGCATATCAGATGTGGAGGTTGACTCATTTGACCCCCTCATCTCTGATCATGTTCTGATTACTCTTAGTTTTGATGTCCCGAAATCCCCTTCATATAAAAAGGTCATCAGGTTCAGAAATTACAGGAATGTTGACCGCCAGTTGATGTGTCTTGAAACTGATCAACATTTAAACTCCATTGATTCTTCCAGTCTTTCTTCTGATGAATTGGTTGATATCGACAACAACGAGCTTAGGTCAATTTTTTACCATTATTGTCCTGAGATAGTAAAAACAATCACTGTACGTGATGTTTCTCCGTGGTATGGTCCATCCATTAATTCTTTGCGTAGACAACGTAGAAGGGCAGAACATGTGTGGCGCTTGCAACAGACTGAAGTAACTCGTTTGCGTTATGTTTTTGCGAGAAGAGCAGTCGTTCACACTGTAAAAGCCCAAAAGGCTAGGTATTATCAAAATAAAGTTGATTCATGTGGTGGTGATAAAAAAAAAAAAAACTGTCTGCAGTTGTGAACAATTTGGTTGGTCGGAGGAATGAAAATGTTAAACCAACTTCTGTATCTGTTACCCAATCGGCTTCTGATTTTGCTTCATTTTTTACAAGTAAGATATCTCGCATAAGAAGTGATTTAGACAGCAGTTCTCCAAGTGAAGCGTACTCAGTTGACTACCAGCCACGGTGCACCGGGGATCATTTGCTTTCTACATTTCATCCACTGGATGTAAACAAAGTCAAATGTTATATCAGAGAACTTAATAAAACATTTTGCTCAATCGATCCATGTAACTTGTCACAACTACCTGATGTGTATGAGCACGCTGCAGACTTTATCTGCAACATAATAAATAGATGCTTCTTAGAGAGTAATTTTGTGCAGTCTGAGAAACGTGCTTTGCTTAGGCCCCTAATTAAGAAACCTGGCCTTGATGTTGAGAGCATGACATATTATCATCCTGTCTCTAACTTGTCTTTTTTATCCAAGATTATTGAGTGAGCCATACTCGATCAACTCGTACCACTACTGGAACACGACAGAGTTGTTCCTGTTGTTCAATCAGCATACAGAAAATACCATTCAACTGAAACTGCACTAACAAGGATTCAGAGTGACTTGGGGGCAAACACTTGTAGTGGGATGTCCTCTCTCCTAGTTCTGTTGGATCTGTCTGCAGCTTTTGATACAGTAGATCATAAACTATTGTTGGACGATCTGTATTTTTATGGTGTTCGTGATAGTGCCCTTTTGCTCCTTAAGTCGTATCTGTCGGACAGATCTCAGAGAGTGGTTGTTGATTATGCTAGCTCTGATTCTGCTCCCCTTCTATTTGGAGTCCCTCAAGGATCAGTTTTGGGTCCAATTCTATTTAATATCTACACAAGTAGTTTATCATCTCTACTTGATGTCCATGATGTGTCTTATCATTTTTATGCTGATGACACCCAGCTGTATGTTAAGATGTCAAATATCAACGATACTAAGACAAAGTTTTAATCTCTGATGTCTGATATTAAGATGTGGATGGCTAAGAGGAAACTTAAGCTGAATGATGGTAAAACTGAGATCATCATCATCAGAGGAAACAGAAAGGATGATGACACTGACAGTGCCTTGGCTTTGAACATTGGTGTGTCACAGCTTCATCTAGTCATTTCTGTTCGAAATCTGGGTGTTTATTTTAATTCTAAGTTAAATTACAAAGAACATATTGATCAGGTTGTAAGAGGGTGTAACTTGCATATCAGAAATCTGTACTCTGTGAGAAAATTCCTGAATAGACGGTGCCTCTTAACATTGGTCTATGCAGTGGTCTTGTCTCGTATTGATTATTGTAATTCACTGTGGGTTTGTCTTCCAAATAATATACTAACAAAAGTTCAGTCTGTGTTGAACAGGGCAGCACGGCTTATCTTTGGTATCCTCCCGAGAACCTCAACTACTCCATTTCTGATTGAGTTGCACTGGTTACCAGTAAAGGCTAGAATTGAATTTAAACTGTCTTATTACATTCAAGGTTCTTAAGTTTGGTGAACCGAAGTATCTTGCTGAATTGTTAAAACTTCAATCGGCACGCCCGGGTGTGATGTTACCCAGTGAAGATGATTCCTTGTGTCTTGATGAGCCAGGAGCCATGCATCAGTCATCTTTCTCTGATCATTCTTTTGCATATAGAGCCCCTAGATTATATAACAGATTGCCATTGTCCATTAGACAACTCTCTAATGTTGAATCCTTTTAAGAGACGGCTGAAAGCCTTTCTTTTTTCAAAATGCTACGACCTGGAGAGAGGTACTTTGACGGATGATTATAGGGTTTAATTATTGCCACTTTCACGTATATATGATGTAGCTTGTATTATATACAATAAATGTCACAATTCTTGTAATTGTAAAAATAATGTATGGGTGCTGAGCGCCAGTGAATTCCCAAAGGAAGAACTGGCGCTTTTGAGAAACAAAAGGCCAGATTATTATTGTTATTATTATTATTATTATTATTATTATTATTATTATTACATACACATCTTTCTGCCTCACACACTAGAGGGCATCAGGCTGCCCTCTTTACACAACACACACATCCACATTATATTACATTACCTTAAACCAGCTATCCTCTCTCGAAAAAAACACCAATCTTTTCATTACATATCATACACATTCCACAACACATCCCTGTTCTCCCCCCCCCCCATAAAAAGAACCATGGCTGCTGCTATACTGGGAATCAGTGCGGTGGTTTCTCGGGTGACCACCACTGGCAGGGCTGGGTCATTTGCACAGGGCCCTCCCGGTCGTCATCAAGCGACTGTGCCACCTCCGGTGTTGCGGCGCCCTAAATCTGCTCGTCAGTGCAGTAAAATTTTCTTTTGCGATATTTGGGGACTTCACTCCAACATCAACTCTGTTCAAAATTTCCTCCAGTTTGAATCCCCTGATCTGTTATTTCTGGCAGAGACACAAGTAAGCTCCACTTCTGATTTAGCTAGATTTAATTTTCCTGATTATATCTTGATTCAAAATTTCGGACCCAAAGGAGGCGTATATTGCCTTGCTAAATCAGAAATTGCCCTGGAGGAGATTTCTAAATTTAATTGTACTTATTGCGACTATTCCATACACAAATTAAATTCTTTTGGTAAAATTAAGTATTTCTGTTGTGTTTATCGTTCCTCTAATGTCCCTTCAGAGCCAAGTTTATTTGACTCTCTGTCTTCACAGCTAAGTGTCCTCAACATTAATACTGCATCAGAAATTACTATTCTGGGTGATTTTAATGTCCATAATGTCGAGTGGCTCACTTATTCACCCAGAACTGATGACTCTGGTCTTGAATGTGAGCTATTTGCAGACTCATTTAATCTCACCCAGTTAGTCAGTCAACCCACCCGTGTACCAGACAACCCCGATCAAAATCCCCACCTATTGGACTTGTTTCTAACAACCAATTCAGATAATTATAATGTTGAAGTGAAGTCCCCCCTCGGATCCTCGGATCATTGTCTGATTCAAGCCACCAGTTTCACACCTACCACACCGAACCTGTCGTGATGACAAATGGCACTACGACAGGGCAGACTGGGAGGGACTTCAAAATTTTCTCATGGATGTTCCTTAGACCTTTTTCTCCCATGATGCAAATTCCACATTGGGCCACATACAGGATTTCATTAAAGTCGGCTTGGAAACATTCATTCCCCATCATAGTTACAAAAAAAGATGTAATTCTCCTAAATGGTTTGACCACAATTGTGCTAGAGTAACAGAACATAAAACAATAGCCTATAACACTTATACAAGGACCAAAACCAAAGAAGCCTTTAACTACTAAAAAAATATCAGAAACCATGCCAAAACTATTATCAATCTTTCTAAATCAAACTTTCTACATAGACAAGCTAACAAACTACTAAACAATCCAAATGATAACAAAATATTCTGGTCAACCCATAATTCATTCAAAACTAACTTCACTAACATCTCTTCCATTCCACCGTTACAGTCCCCCAATGGAAATCTAGTAAGTGACCCACGCAGAAAAGCCAACCTTCTTGTTGACATTTTTTCAACAAGCTCAACCCTGAATTCAGAAAATCATAATATCCCTGTACTTGATTTTGATTACCCTCAAATACCTCCTTTCATGATTCACACCAGACACGTACAAGCCGTATTAGAGAATCTATCAGCACACAAAGCCACTTGTCCAGATGAAATTCCTCCAATAGTACTTAAAAATTGCTCCCCAGTGTTGGCTCTTGTATTGGCAAAAATTTTCCGCTTATGCATCCGTACCTCAATTTTTCCAGACCCTTGGAAAGAAGCAAATATCCATCCTGTTCCTAAAAAGGGGGCAACTTCTGATCCATCAAACTATAGACCAATTGCTATAACTTCCGTTCATGGTAAAGTTTTTGAGACACTAATTAACAAACACATACTCAAGCATCAAGAAATCAATAAATTGATCAATGATCGGCAGTATGGATTTAGACAGGAACGTTCAACGGTAGATATTCTTTGCCTTCTTACCCATCAGATTAACAAAACAAATAGACCAACATGGTGAAACATATACAGTAGCACTTGATATTTCAAAAGCATTTGACAGAATATGGCACCAGGCCTTATTGTCTAAGATGTCACACTGTGGCCTTGCATCACTGGTTCCTCTAATTTCTTCTTACCTTCATAGTAGAAGAATACAGGTCATGGAAGATAGAATTTATTCTCAGTTTCATTTCATAAATGCTGGCGTACCTCAGGGATCAGTTTTGGTGCCAACCCTCTTTCTCATACATATAAATGACCTCCTATCTGTCACGCACAACCCAATACACTCTTATGCTGATGACTCGACCCTTCATAATTCTTTCACATTTAGTACCTCTTTTACACAATTTGATATTATAAATTCCCAAATAAACACAGCAATTTCTCTGAGCCAGGACCTTTCTAAAATTAATCAATGGGGACAAAAAAATCTGGTCTCATTTAATGCTCAGAAAACTAAATACATTAATTTCTCCAATAGAAAGAATCCCTCAGACTCTCACATAATTTTAAATGAGGTCAATATTCCCATATTCACTACAATTGATATCCTAAGTGTTACTCTAAACCCCAACCTAAGCTGGAAAGCGTATGTTAAATTCCTTGCTAAAAATGCTTCTAAAAAACTGGGACTTATATACAGAGTTCGTGAGTTCTTCACTGACGAGCAGATGGCCACAGTATACAAAAGTCATGTGCGTTCTCAGATCGAATACTGTTCACCACTGTGGAGTGGATGTGGAGCGGTTGCATTGAGGCAGTTGGACAAAATTCAAAATAAAGCCATTAAATTAATCAATAATCCTGCCATAACGCAGGACCATCCTCCGTTATCAGTACGTAGAGATGTTGCTTTTTAGCACTATTTTATCGATATTTTTACCGTAAGTGCTCTAACGAACTGGCTTCAATTGTGCCTCCCCTTCACATTTTCTCCCGAAATACTCGGGCAGCTGGGAGCTCCCATGAACTCACACTCTCTCCCCCACAATGCAGAACCTCTACTTATCAAAATTCATTTATCCCCAGAACTACTACTCTCTGGAATTCACTTCCTGGGAGTTGCTTCCCACATACATTTAATCCTCTCAATTTTAAATCCAATTGTTATAAGTATATTATGAATGGAGGATGCCTTTAGGCACAGGGTCTTATTTTTTTTCCTTTGTTTTTCATTCTCCATTCATTATCCTTTATATATATATATATATATATATATATATATATATATATATATATATATATATATATACTGTATATATATATATATATATATATATATATATATATATATATATATATATATATATATATATATATATATATATATATGAAAAAAGGTGTATACAAGAAAAAAAATCGATAAGTATGTGGCACTGCAAAGTCTCCAGTGACATGCCTTAATTTCATTGAACCTTGAATTGCTGTCGACATATTCTTCTCTCTGATTTAAGTAGAATTATAACTTTAATTTTATATCTAGCGCGCTAGGACATCACGACAGCCATGCTGAGGTACAATAAACGGATTTGAACTTGAAGTCAGAGGACTTGGAAGCTTCATTGCACTTATCTTTACATTTCCTAATAAACACGCCAGACACAGCACTCCCTTCCCATCCCACCTCTCTATATATTGGAACAGACTTACCTACTGAACCTGAAAGGCTTTTGGTGATGTGGAGGTGACTTTTAACATAGTATAAGTTAACAATGGTCTGAGTTGGTAGATACTCATATTTTTCCTCCCTTTAGTCATACTTAAAGAGAATGTGTGTGTGTGTGTGTGTATATATATATATATATATATATGTTCCATAATCCTATGTGTGTGTGTGTGTGTGTGTGTGTGTGTGTGTGTGTGTGTGTGTGTGTGTGTGTGGTGCAGCCAAAGCTGGAAAAATCGTTTTGATGAAACTTGGCAGGACGGTTGGAATTCAGCCCCAGATGGGCCAGTCTCAATTTGGGGTCGACTGGTAATTTCTGAAAGGATGTTTTGGACTCCTACCAATTGTCCCCATTGGTGTTCCAGAACGCACCTGCGGAAGAAGTGCTAAGGGATTTCTATGAAGCTTCATGTCTTTGAAGAGAGAGAGAGAGAGAGAGAGAGAGGGAGGGGGCAAGGATTGAAAATCTAAAGGTGTTGTCTGTTACTTCATTGATGTTAACAACACGATTTTATTCAGCAGAAAAAAGGCGGTGGTTGTTTTTGTGGTAGTGATGGTAGCTCTGGTGTGGTGGAAGTCTGGAGGTGTTGGTGGCCGTCGTGGTATTGTGATAATGGTAGCTGTTATGGTGGTGGTGGTGGTAGCTGCTATGATGGTGGTGGTAGTAGCTGTGATGTTGATGGTGATCACTGTAGCTTTGGTGGTGATGGTAGTGGTTGCAGTTGTGATGGTGGTAGTTGTGGTGTCGGTTGGATTGGCAGTAGCTGTGATGATGATACTGGTGGTAGCTGAATAGCGATGGTGGTGGTGGTAACTTTGTTGGTGGTGGTGGTGGTAGCTGTGGTGGTGATGGTGTTGGTGTTGATGGTACAGTAACTGAAGATGATAGTCTCGTGTGGACGGTAGCTGCGATGATGATGATGGAGATGGTGGGAGCTGTGTCGATGGTGGCAGCTGTTCAAAAACGGCTCTCATTTGGGAAGCCCAATTGGGCCGTAACCTACTCACTCCTTAGCGAAGCATGGCTCAGAGACGGCTCGAATTTGGACTAGTGCTGATTGACCTGAAAGGGCCACGATACTCATGTGGAAAGTAACTCTTTATCTACATTTATAAGAAGTCCAGTCTCCAGTCTGGGAGTCAGCTGTATGTGTACAAAATGTGTTAAAGATGTATATTTTTGCACTTACTCAGATAAGAGCCGTTTCTGAACATCTACCAGCACTACCACCACTATCATTATCACAATTATCATCACCACAGCCACAACCTCCACAGCTACCACCACTACCATCACCATCACATCTACCAATACCACCACCACCATCACTGCAACTATCACAGTTACCACCACCACCATCATCACAGCTACAATCAATACCCTCACCACCATTACCACAGGCACCACCACCACCACCATCATCATCAGAGCTACTACCTCCACCACCACCACCGTCACCACTACCATCAGAGCTACCATCACCACCACCATCATCATCAGACCTCCCACCATCACCACCACAGCTAACACAACCATCATCATCAGACCTCCCACCATCACCACCACAGCTACCACAACCATCATCATCATCATCATCATCATCACAACTACTACTGCCACCATCATCATCACAGCTACTTACACCCTTACCACTGTTACCACCATTTGCTGCTGATTAAAACTGTATTTTTGTAGCGCCAATGATGTATGGACATCGAAATGTAAACGACACCCCTCTCTTGCTCTCTCCGTCTATCTCTCTGCAAAGATGTATAAAAGAACTCCACGAAAATGCTCCACCAACCCTGCCGTATGTGCGTATTGTGACACCAATATGAACAGTTATTAGGAGCCAAGACATCCCTTCAGAATATATCAATCAATATGAATTTGAAACTGGCCAATCCTGCGTGTGTGTGTGTGTGTGTGTGCGCGCCCACACACACACACACACACACACACACACACACACACACACACACACACACACACACACACAGGACTGTAGCATATCAGACACTGAACAATGGCATTTTGCACATTAATTATGGAAATGAAGTGAACGAAACACTGAAATTTTTCTTTCTAATGGTACAGCCTTACACACCTCTCATTCCTTTCATGAACTTCTTGCGTTTTTGAGCAGTAGCTTTATTATCAGCATTTAAAATAATATTCTCGTGAATATTGACAATGTCTTATGGGAATCAAGGTTTCCAGCTACACATATTTTATCCTTTTGCTGCAACCCTAGGTCTATTGTCATAAAGAATAGGAGGCTTTCATGTTTTGAGTTACTAAAATCTCCCTCAGTGAGTCCGATTTCACACACAAACAATGTGTTATTCGAATAATTTCTTGACTTTAGCACAATAATTAAAAATATTATATTCTCCGTATGTTTCTTTTTATATAAGTAATATTAGATGCCTGATTGTATTTCCAGAGAAAATGGATGAGTCATTAAAATTCCTTAAACCAAACTAATGCATCAGAATATCCCTTTTGAGGCATGAAATTACTTCAACAGGGAAAATTATTTATATGCAGGAACACAATCTTTATATTTTCATCCTAAGTTATATATATATATATATATATATATATATATATATATATATGATTATTGGTCTTCGCCCCATCTATTTCGAGAGTGAAAGGAATGTGATAAAAAGGGGATCGGAGGAATGAGGGTCTTTACTGCATTGCTGGTCCCCTCTAATTCTGATTCTGTATATCAGTCTAAGACATATATGCAGCATTATATTCTTATGGAAGGAAAGATCTCGATCTATGTATTTATGAAATATATTCGAAACTACATTCTTACATCCTTTTTTTCTCTCTCTCTCTCTCTCTCTCTCTCTCTCTCTCTCTCTCTCTCTCTCTCTCTCTCTATCTCTCTCCCTCTCTCTCTCTCTCTCTCTCTCTCTCTCTCTCTCTCTCTCTCTCTCTCTCTCCCAGTCCCCGTTAAGAGCACATAATATCGCTAATGAAGGGGGGAGACTAACGCAATTACGGCCTCTCTCAAAACTCTCTCTAGTGCTTAACATTTTTTTTCGCCGAGTCAAGGATATTATTCAGTCTCTCTCTCTCTCTCTCTCTCTCTCTCTCTCTCTCTCTCAGGCGCATTTTCTACATTTTCCTTACTTCTCTTTAGTAATTTCCTTACCACTGTGGTTGGAAGAAGGACAGGAAGACCGAGAACAACGTGGATAGATAAGGTGGTGTGTGGAAGAAAAAATGGTTGTGACAGAGACAGAAAGTTTCTTTGCTGACGCCATCTCTCAGTGAATCCAGCGATTGGGAACGGATAAACAAATAGATGGACAATAGACAGATAGTTATATAAACTGATAGAAAGTTTGATTGTTAGACAGATACTTCTGTTACTATTAAATCACATGCGTTCTTGCTGTCGATAGATAATATAATTTTATGTAGAAAAATATCTCGTAGCGAAGAGGTTACAAGTTGTTCCCATTATCTTCTTCAGTACGATGTCGTCTTAATTTTTGTTTCCAAAACCAGTGAGAATAAGTCCAATGGTCAAACTAAAACACTGTATGTGACTGAAACACACACACACACACACACACACACACACACACACACACACACACACACACACACACACACACACACACACACACACACACACACACACACACACACACACACACACAATATTATGCGAGTTGCAAGGTAAGAGGAGGAAGTGGAAATAGTGTGACTTTCAAGGTATAGAGGGAGAGACGACGATTGGAACAATTGCCTGGTACGGCAAGTGCGTGTGTGTATAACCTCTTTAAGACGGTGGTATCTTTGTACTTCACTGTTACTACTTCCAGACGATTATAGACAAGTGAAAGGAAATAATATTGTGAAAGGATAAGCAAAGTTTATACGTAATACCCCCACTTCCCAACAATCTCTTCTAAGCTGAATACAATTATCTGGAGGCAGCAATAATAGCATACATACAGCAGCATTTAGAGCATGTAATTCCCTCACCCATAAACTGATCTAACGTTAGAATATTTGAGTTTACAGTAACCCTGACATTTGACAGATTACTCTAAAAAATGTAATACTTCATTCTTGTCTAACCCTTAACCCTGACGCTAACTTTGATTGAAATCAGATAACAACTGACCTTGCGCAGCGACCTTGGCCATTGATCTTTCCTTGTGACCTTGACCTATGACTGATTCCCAAACTCGAATCTCTTTCACCTTGTTTTAATCTGGAAATTTCACAAAAAGTAGAAAATTTTTAAGTTGGTCTTGCTATGCCACCGTTACCTTCGACCAGTTGTTCTCCAAAACAATAGGTCAGCCTCTTTGATGATGTTCATCTCATCCACCAAGTTTGATTTAAACTAATGTATGTAAAAAACAGCACATTTAACGAGGATGATTTAACAAGTGGGTTGGAGCAGCGGGGTTTCATGTTTGGATGATAAGGCACAGGCCATTCGCTCCCTTGCTTTTGGTGACGTATTTTATACATTACTCTTGCTAGTTAGGAATTAATCTATTTTACTTAGAAGAGACCTTTCGAATTGATAATGGCCATATCTACTCCTCTCCAGCTCAAAAAGTGTCTCCTAGGCAGAATATGGTAGCTGTATATAGTAAAAATATTACAAGTCATTAGAATAAAAGATTTCATATATTTGTGCGTTTCTTGTTTCTGGGCCTTGCCTCCGCAATAACGTATTTAGTACTCTGACGTCCATTATCATTATATCGTTCCTACTGCCGGACTGTTCTATTCAGTTTTGAGGGGATTCGTTGGAGTGAAGAGTCTGTCAAGGTTATGTGACACGAGTGTAAAGTCATCCTAACCAAACAACATTTCCTGACCACTGCAAGAATTTATACATCAGACGACACTCCTGAGAATGAGGGAATGTGATGGTACGATGAAAGTTGAAGTAATGATCTGGTGTTTGTGTTAAATATATTGTCATATTTTGCTTTCTTCTACCCACCCTCCTTTCCTTTCTTCCTTCTCCCTTTCGTTGTTCTTTACTCATTCTTTTATGTCATAATTTGTTCAATTTACTATAATCTCTCTCTCTCTCTCTCTCTCTCTCTCTCTCTCTCTCTGTAAACTTTGCCTGTTTCGTCCTTTCAGTCGTCGGATCATTCAGTTTCATGTAGTGGTTATTCTGGTCTCTTTCTCGGTGACCTGACAGAGTGTTCATTCCTAATGATTCTTGGAATGCCGTTGGCTTCATAGGAGCTGTTTTTGTTTTTTTTCTTTACCTCGGTTGCTGCAAAGGGTTTTTCCTAAGGTAAATGTAATCATCCAGTTTCTGCAAGAATCAAGTATTCAGAACGGGCATGAGACAGTGGGACAAGGGTAACACTCCACGTTTTTTTTTTTTATTCCAGTGACCTTAACACTTTACCTAAGATATTAATACAGAACTATGTTCAGGAATTTTCAGTTGACTTTAAAAAGGGAAGTTCATAAGTCAAGGTGAAAGGCAGAGTTATAGCCAAAACGGGCAATCAGAAACACAGATATGACAATCAGAAACACAGATGCACGCGACAAATTATAATCTCCCTGCTACGTCAATGGCAAACAATGCACTACCCTGGTGAATGGACTAAAGGAAGGTTTTAAAATTACAACAGCATTGCTCAGTCACTGTCACTCATGTACGATCCATCACTGAGGATGGTTTGTCTCACTGCTTACCATCCAGCTGAATCGTATGCACTAGTTGTACAGTATAAGAAAAAAAATCCAAGTTATATTTTCCGTGGTGTAGGGGACTGTCCCCAGTATACTACAGTTCAGAACAGTTTAAAATAGGTGGCCGACCTACACCTATGGTGGCATTATATGATCGAAAATCCTCTATCAGTCTCATAGGGAAATTGAGTTAACTCATATGCTAACATTCACACTAAGCACTCGACTATCCTTCCTCCCCAGACATCACATTCTGTTCGCCCACATCTTCGCACACCACCTCTCAGCAGATCGAACCAAAACTCCCCGCAGATCACCTCTAACATCATCACCACAAAAATACAATCTAAACTTAAGTGATCAAACATATGACATGCAAAGCACAAGAAAGCGGACTGAACATAACGGAAGAAACAGAACATCACTTAAGCACACTAAACAACACTTCCATAATCAACATCGACAGGCATATTATGCATTTTATTATAATTCTTAACCCTTGTGTGATGTTCGGGTCTGTGGGACCCGTTTCCAATGTTTACCAAAAGGAAAATGATGCATTTTTATTTTTTTTAAACTTTAGATTCCTTGGCCTTGGCTCCTTCTGTGTGAAGAACGTATACAATAACACATTTCAATTACTTTACACTGTACACCCCCCTACACATTTACATTACACGTGCGGTGTTCGGGTCCACTGGACCCGAGGCTAATAAAAGTGTAGAGGAGCTGTGTCCCTTCACTCTGTCCTCCTCCTACATGGCCTGCTGTTAGTGTGTGTGTGTGTGTGTGTGTGTGTGTGTGTGTGTGTGTGTGTGTGTGTGTGTGTGTGTGTGTGTGTGTGTGTGTGTGTTTCCTGCTCCTACTATTCGCATACAAGGTTGCAACATTGTTACATTTCAAGCACCGAAACCTGCTCCCACACTCCCTCACATTTTACCCTCTGTCTTGCGGGTACAAAGAACTACAAAGAACTACAAAGTACAAAGAACAGGCCCGTCAACTCTTCCAAATTTGTGTTCACGGCCAACACGTCCTTGGTGTCTTACGTGCCAAAAAAAAGGCAAAAATGTGGTACTCATGAGTACGCTGCATAGGGATGGGAGGCTGATTGGCCAGGAGCATCAAAAACCAGAAATCATCATGGATTATAATGCCACAAAATGAGGGGTGGATAACATGGACAAGCTGGTGACCAGCTACAGCTGGACATCTCAGCGTACGGATGCTCCAGAAGAGACAGCTCTTTCTCGAGGAGCTGGGCAAGGCATTGGTGAAACCTCAAATCTAGAGAAGACAACATAAAATATCCCAAGAACCCCAGTTTCTGCAGCCATCGTGAGGAGGATTCAGGAGAAGGATGCTGGTCCCCTTCAGCCTGACCCACAGAACAACCATCTGCAGAACCTGAAGTAGGGGTGCGATGCTGTTGCATATGTTATATGTCTGACTTTCTTACCTTGACCAACTTTAATGTGTGTGTGTGTGTGTGTGTGTGTGTGTGTGTGTGTGTGTGTGTGTGTGTGTGTGTGTTAGAGAGAGAGAGAGAGAGGATGATGTGAGAAAAATTCCTGATCTAAGTATTTTCACCATTCTAGGTTGCGGCCAGTAGCAACAAAAGGAAGCGCTGTGAAATGTGTGGACCCAAGATGGACAAAACAAACAGTATACATGCATCTCGAGGGGAGGCGGTGGCTCAATCGGTAGAGAGGTGGCCTGCTGTCCTACCGGACCCAAGTTCAAATCCTGGCTGGGACAGGGAACAGTTTAAGGATTTGAATTTCATTAAATCAGACTTTACTGATCTACCAGAAGACCCGCCGACATGTCGTAAAAATAACCCCGCTAATACCAATACACCAGTCCTGTATGAGACAGCCCCAGCATGTATTCAATATGGACGGTGGGTGTTAGCGCCGAAGTGGTGACATGTAGAGGTGTATAGTATGGAGGAGGACTCCTGGGCCTTGATAGCAGGCTGTGAAGCCTATGTCCAGAGTCGGACACATACAAAAAAAAAAAGTGCAAGAAATACATATGCAACACACACACAGTAAAACTCTGCCCCTCATGTGTTGTATAGGCGGGCAAGAATAGACTATGTGTTCAATGGGGCTGATGTGTTGTGTAGACTGATATGGATACTGTATCTGTTCAGTGAGGCTGGTGTTTTGTAGACTGACAAATGTGTTCAGTTTCTTAACATTGTTTCACTGAGGTTTGTTCAAAATAATCATATTTTTCGACCTATATGTTGATACTGATTTTTCTTTTTTTTTTTATGTTTTATAACAAAACACGGATAGCACTATTATTTATAATGGTAAACATTAACCATATATGCTGTCTTTATTGCTTGAAATTGGGATAAATTAAACATTTGGTATTTTTACATAAAATTTTACAGCTGTATTGATTTACAAACCCAATAATGAGGTGGGTCCACCAGACCCGCAAACATTGGCTGAGTAACAAAAACATGAACACCACACAAGGGTTAATGCAGACCTGCACCATGTTTCACGAGGCCACAAAATACACCACATTCCAAACTTTACACCAGGGAATACAGTACTCGCCTCATGACCATGCGAGTTACTCAAGCACAGCTCCCCTCTGCCAACCACACAAGATACTATCGCAAGGCTCCAGCAATAAAAAATCGAAAATCAAAACAAATTTGACACAGAAAAAAGAAAACTAGCAAGCTTTCGTAGCAACACTCAACCACTCCACAGACCTTTCTCGGCTCTTGAACACAGTTAACAGTGTTACCAAGTCACAAATAAGCACCTCCATGACCTATAGAGCCATCACTACCAATACCCAACACACTCCTTCTTACAAAGAACAAGTAGACATGCCAGTGGATCACGAAACAAATGCTAGCCACCTTGCATAAATATTCGTTGGATCAGAAAAATAAACTTCTCTGCATAGCTAATCCATTCCACTCAGCTACAAAGTAATCTCCCACACAACAGAACAGATATGTAAAAAAAAAAAACAAAAATGCATAGAACTTTATAGGCACAGGGTCGAATGTCATCGGAAACCTACACCTAAACTATTTCGGGCAACAGGGCATCCAGGTCCTCACACACATCAGCAACTGCTCATACGCACATTGTAGTATTCCCAGCATTGGGAAACATGGAATAAACAACATTATACGTAAAGCAAACAAGACACCAACACACTCTTCTACATACAGCCCCATAACACTACTCGGCACACCATCTAAGATAACCGATTGTCATAGTCTTAATAAGTTACATTGCATGTCCTCCTTCCATCCTCATAACACAATGTTAGTGTACTACACTCCACAACACCTTCCTAAACAACCTTACGCAACACGCATCTGGTGGCATCAAGTCTGCATAACCTGTACAACGTATGCTTCTTACAACAATAAACATTAGCAAAGCCTTTATGCTATGCTCCTGCTAATCACCAAAAACTAAAACACAAACAAAGAGAACAACACCAAAGCCTGGCTTGCTAACTATTTATCTGGTAGACAGGAACACGATATGCCACAGGGCAAGTCATCACGAACACGAACTCTCCTAAAGGTGTTTTAACTACATCCTTCAACCGATACATGCATGGCATTCCCATACTCCAACGACCTACAAACATTGCCTCACACGCAGATGACAGTTTCATAAGAACCTCATATCACATCGCTAACACAGACTGCACACTACAACAAGACTACGATAGCAAATTTCAAGCTTGGGTTGAGGACAAGTGGCAGACAATCGCTCGAGTCAAATCCGCTACCATATTCATCATCAGGAGGAAGCTCGAACACAGGTATTCAATTAACATCACACTAAACAGTGTACCTGTGGCCCACTTAAACTCTACTAAAAATCAGTACATATGACACTAGATTCAACGTTAAGCACTACGTACATTACATCATGAGATGGTGCATCCCTGCATTCAATGCACTGAAGGCATTTATAAGGAGGTTTTGAGGAGCAAAAACGAATCAAATGACAAACAATATAATAGATCAGTAATGTCCCATGCCTCCCAGGCATGAGCCCACATCTAACACCCATCACAGTACCTTGCAGACCATACAAACAGTGCCTTAGGCTGCAACTAAACTACCACAGCTCTCTTACATTTTCAGAATTTTCTTCCTGTTAGAAAAGATAGTAATATGAGAAGAACAGAATTTTGCGCAGTACCCTATGCTAACACAGCATACTTGTCATTAGCTGGCAAAGGCTCACAACACAACTAAGCGCGTAAAATAATCGCTAAACACACACACACACACACACACACACACACACACACACACTACCAGACCTTCTTCAGTAACATCCCATCTCCAGAAACACTAGCAATGAAGAGACATGTTCATACTCATTTTGCATGCAGGGCAGTGCAACGCTTTGATCAGAGAAATGTATTGTAACCTGCCCCTCTCAACATTTATCCATCAAGGGTATCCTTAAATTGGGCTTTTCGAGTACACCTTGCTAAGCTTAGATCAGGACATCATATTGTCCTCCATAGTTACCAGCTTAGATTCGGATTGGTGAAGTGACAGATGGCTTGTCTCGTTTGAAAAAGCATACAACAGGAATCACATAACAGAACACTGCAGAGCACATGCCACGTTAAAATGGAGATACAACATCAACGGTGTAAAGAAACTGTGGACGACCCCACTGGGGCAATAACTTTCCAACGGTTGACGAGTCTGCTCTGCCAGAAGGATCAGGGATAAACAGCAATAACAGCAACAACAGCCCCTTGCTGAGCCACTAGATCCTACTTTCATCACAAACAAAAATGTGTCATCTCCTACCTAGAAGGTCAAATGGATAAGCAAGGTGGAACACCACTTAGACCTACCGACCATTTTCATTTATTTACTTAGACCCGTGCCTCACATACCATCCACCCTGACACCACTCTTGAGTGACTTTGCTTCGTTGGTCAGTTGATTATGTTGGTACATCAGAGTGTGAGAGAAAGTAAACTGAATATGGTTTTTTTTCGCATTAAGCATAATTTTATTTTGCGCTATTACCCATGTTTTAATTTAGAGAACTAGCTTTTCAGCAGTGGAAGAAAAAATAAATAAAGAATGCTAACAACGACCAGTCGATTTGCTCTTTTGAGTATATTTGTTAGAGAGCTTTAACTCTTCCTCCAATCAGGCCCGTCAGTAATATGTGACGAATATCATTATCCACTACAGGAGAACTATCACGGAAAACTGTAGCTTAGTATCAAGGAAACTCACACTAACTTACCTGGCAAAGAAAAAGCTACGCCATAAAGAAAATAGTACTTTTGCTACTGGTGTTGTGGTACTCCAACTGAACAGCCATGGTGAAAACTTCCTACGACTTGAACATTTCTCACGGAACATTGGAAGCAACTAGACAGACTGACATGGATATCTCAATATTATGTTTTATTTCATGGAAATCTGAGCAAGATGAATAAAAACTATCACAGTTAAATTAGTTTAAGATTTCTACTAATGCCAAATGAGTAGCCCTATCGGATGGAAACACACTGCAGCCTACATTCGGATAAATTCTATCAATCTGTCTTTATATATATATATATATATATATATATATATATATATATATATATATATACAATATATATATATATATATATATATATATATATATATATATATATATATATATACATATATATATATATATATATATATATATATATATATATATATATATATATATATATATGTATATATATATATATATATATATATATATATAGTTCTGGTAGGTGGGGGCGCTCGCCATCCTATTACTCGATGTTGTGCTGCTGTCGGGTGTCTGCCCTTCCTCTCCTCCATCCTTCTTTCCTTCTATCCTCTTCTGTCTTCCTTTACTTCATTCTTTCCTTGTCCTTCTGCCTGCGGGTAACTTTACACTTCCTCTTCTGTCTTTCTTTCCTTCATTCTTTCCTCTTCCTTCTGCCTGTGAGTGACTCTACACTGAGTGACAAGCCAAATGGTTTCCTGTACACCAGGAAACCATTTACTACGCTGGGTGGTAACCGTATAACCAAATTTTGGCGCCTGGTGGTTTAGTGAGTAATTATTGCACTCCAATCGGATTGAGCCGGTGAAGGTTTATGTCCAAGGGGTGGTTGGGGTTGATTGCTCATGTAATGCCACTCAGGGATGACTGAGGCTGGTCACTCCCATCTTAAATGTCGGAACCAACTGCTTAGCCCCGGACTCCTACTCTCCTCATGGGGCAATGTAGGATTGGATGATGGATGAATATATATATATATATATATATATATATATATATATATATATATATATATATATATATATATATATATATATATATATATGTATAGAGAGAGAGAGAGAGAGAGAGAGAGAGACTTTTTTTTTTTTTTTACTGGAAACTACATACAACAGTGGTGGCAGTGCTAGCAGGGATATTAATGTTAGGCATAAATGTAATTACCAGCAGTGGTGGAAATGCTAATATATATATATATATATACAGTATATATATATATATATATATATATATATATATATATATATATATATATATATATATATATATATATATATATATATATATATATATATATATATATATAGCAAACCATGAAGATTCCACATATGCCGAGATTGGTTCAGCCGTTCTTTATGCGCCTCTTTTCATAATAAACACATGGGTAAATAGAGGAAATAAAAGTGGGCAAAAGGCGAGTGTGCCGGGGACGTCCTGTGTAAATCCTCAAGGTTCTTTAGGCAAATGTTTGGATAATATTACGTTGAAGATACTGAGCAATGCAAGAGGGGAAGGGAATGAGAGGGGAATGGGAGAAGTGAATGAGAGAGAAAGAGGGGGGTGAGACGGGAAGGAGACGAGAGAAGAGGACGCAGAGAAACTGAAGGGAAGTGAGGAAAGGAGGTGAAGAACAAGAAATGAAAAATTCACAAGGGACTCTATGGGAGAGGGCGGGAGGGGGAACAGAAGCCTACGAAAATGAGGCAGGGGAAGGAGGACGATAAGAAGGACATAAGAAAGCAAAACTGACGGGAAATAGAAGGACGCAAAACAAGGCACAAGAGAAATGACTGAAGGTAAATTGAAGAGTTAAGTAAGGGTAAGTAAGAGGGACACAACGAGGCAAAAACTAACGGGTAATAGAGAGGTACTGAGCAGAGAAGTGAAAGGGATATAGAATAGAAACATGCAGGGTATGGAGAAGCGAAAAGAGAAAGACACGAAGATGAACCACTGAAAGAAAAGGAAGAAACAGAATAGAAATGGTACACGAAGGAAAATGGAAAGGAAGGAGAAAGGGCAGGGACAGGTCACAAGACCGAACCTTTAAAGCGAAAAAGAAAATAAGTAAGATATGGAAGGAAAAATAAGGGAAGGAGAAGGGTGTGATATCAGAACTATATAAGACATTCAGGGCTGGAAGGCAAAATAAGGGAAGGATAAGGATGTGATATCGGAACTGCACAAGACATTCGGGGAAGATTAATGAGAAAATAAGAAGGTAGACGGCATGATAATAAGAAGCAGTAACTGAAGGGAAAGAGACGTGAAGGGAGAGTGGGAGGGCCATCAGGAGATAAAACTAGGCAAGAAAAAGAAGGGAGCTGCCAAATAGGGGAAGGCTATTCGTGGGAGGGATGCAAGAAGAAACACACGAACAAATAGAATTGAGAATGGGGGGAGCATATTAAGCGTGAAGTTGGCGTAGGATGTTTAGATGAACAATTAATGGAATAATGAAGTAAAAAGGATCTGTGAGCGTCTGAGATGGTGTGAGAGTGATTGAGAGTAGTAATAGGTCGGTAAAATGAATTGAGTAATGGGAGAAAGAGGAGTATGGGAAGAGGAAACGACACGAGAATGTAAAATGGAGGGACGAGATGGGGAGAGAAGCAGAGTTGATTAATAGAAACTTGGCAAGGACACAGGGCGAGGAAAATGTTGATAAAAACCTACCTATCTATCTACCTATTTGTCTATATATCTACAGAGAGAGAGAGAGAGAGAGAGAGAGAGAGAGAGAGTGAGTGTGTGTGTTCTTTTGTACCAAAAGTGACAAGTTTCGGAAAAAAAAAAAAAAAAAACAAGACATTTTCCATCACCAGAACTAACAGAGTTCAAAAAGCACACAAAAATAGACTCATATAAGAAATAACTATGTATTTGCGACATTAGAATGAGCAATATCAGTTTTAAAAATTGGACTTGTTACCAAGGAGCGCCTAGGGTAAGGACTGAATTCTGTTGACAAAAAATAGTTTTGAGAAGACAGGCATGGATGCAATATGCTTCCAAGAATAATTAGTTGGCTGATTCGTAAAAAAAGAACCAAATATTTGTCATAGCAAAACTTTGACATGGATTAAAGAAACTGTCAACACTGGACTTGTTCGAAACAAAAGAACAGTGAATTATAAATCTAAGGTGTGTGGCTTTCTAGATGTAGTTATTTGATGAAGATTTAAGTATATGGATGTACAGCGACTAAAAATATCACAAATCTGTTCTGTCATTGATTCAGAATAAATACTGCTATCATCCATAGCACAAGTATGACCTATAGATCCATACACAAGTACTGGGTATATATCTACCTGTCCATATATATCTATATCTATCTATCTATCTATCTATCTATGATCTATTTATTTAATCTATTTTTTTCTATCTATCTATCAGTCTATCTGTCTATCTATATATGATCTATTTAATTAATCTATTTTTTATATATCTATCTATCAGTCTATCTATCTGTCTACTATCGATAGATAGATAGACACACACACACACACACATACAAGCTTTGACCAGGGCGTCAGCCGGGGTTTAAGGCGGGCAATTATCGACGTGTTTTGGCTCAACACGAAAGAAGTGAAGATTCCTACGACAGCAGTCACCCCAAAGAGCAAAATATAAGATATAGTCACATATATCTATATCTATAACTGTATTTATATCAATCAGTCAATCTCTCTCTTTCTCTCTCTCTCTCTCTCTCTTTATTATATAAGCCGATTGATAGTTTCCTTGTTTGTTTGGTTGTCCTTCAAACACGCCCAAACCAAGGGCCAGAGAACTCCTTACCCATATATAATCTGAATCAGGGTGACCCAAGAATTGTTTTGGGGGAGACAAAATTCAGATCTGGGTCATTTGAGGTCACCAGTACAGTGTTCGCCTTTTCGGCCAGGGCAACGCCGGGTACCCATGCAGCCCAATTTTTGACATGAAGACACACATGATCTCCAGTTTGGACGCTGGCTATGTGAGGTTGGCCTCCGAGGTCATTTGAGGACACTGATCGGAGGTCTTTTGAGGTCACCGGTAATACATGTTCGAACGACTGGACCCAGCAGCCCAATGTTTGGTATAGAGACTCACATGACCCCTTGTTCAGATACAGGCTACGTGAGGTTGACCTCTGAGGTCATTTGAGGTCACCAGTCGGAGGTCATTTGAGGTCATCGGTAATAGTAAACAAGTGAGCACAAACACTGCGTTAGTCTGCGAAAGCTGAAATAGAAAGTTCCTGGGCCTCATATAATCACTCTTCAAAAGAATAAGTGGTACAGTACATGGTCTTTCTGGAGTAGACAGAAAGACTGAACTAGAACAAACAGAATTAGAGTGTTCGCCTTTTGGGCCCGGCAACGCCGGGTATCCTCGCTAGTATATAATTATCTATCTATCCATCTATATCTATCTATCTATCTATCTATCGAGAGAGAGAGAGAGAGAGAGCGGGATGGACACGAGGAGGTAAAAAATAAACAGAGGGAGAGATGTTTTTCATGTCAGAGAATTCTGGAGATATATGAGTGGAGAACGAAGAAAGGAGGAAGGGGGGGCCTGGAGGTGTTGAGAGGTGACGAGACACAAAAAAATTAATAGTTCAGAAGATAGCAGAGGAGGTATGTTGTACCTGTGTGTGTGTGTGTCTATGAGACAGACAGACAGACAGACAAAGATTGGGGGGGGGACTATCAGCTCTAGTGAAGTGCTCAGTAGCGCGTATTAATATTAATCAGTTCCAAAACATTTAATGCAACAGACATTCTTTTTGTCCAGAACCCTCTTTGAAGGGGCTAATTTAAGAAGACTTGAATCTATCAAGAAGCTATATTACTTACCTTCATACATGAGGGGGGAACCAATTATTTACTGATCCTTGGCATTCGGTAGCCTAACGTTTGCCAATTTATTGCGTCACGCAATAGGCTCCAGACGCCTCAACTACCTCAGTGTTCATGTACCAATCAGTTCACTCATCCACTCACCAATTTAGCCTATTTAGAAACCCATCTATTTACTTTCACCACTAACCACTAATCCACCTATTAGTCTGGTGGCAGAATGGTCATTTTCGGATGAACCTCGTTCCGAGACATATAGAAAGTTTTATTGCATTTTCTGATACTTTGGGATGTAACCATCAGAATAAAAAGTGCACCAAGCTGCCACACATGAGCGCTTCAAAATGGAGGCCGAAATCCAATATGGAGGCCTGCATGAATGATGATCCTAAAAAAAACATGTTTAGCTATCTTTTCAGTTTTTAATTTTCTTCGTACAATAATAATATTAATTTTTCCTATCAGAACATGCACTAAACAAAATGATCACCTGTAAACTACACATTGTAACATTTTATTTTATTGTGAGTTGATGACAGAACTAAACCTCAGAGCAGCACAAAGTAGAACAGCAAAACTATGGATCAATATTTCTGATGATGCAGTTTATTCGTGCTGAACGAGAAGGTGATTGGCCACTCCATTATCCTGTCATCAAAGAGATGCTTCCTTATTTCTTTTTGCTAGTGGTCATGCCAATTTTGCAAGATAAGCCTTGTATTACTTTCATTCTATGAGCAAACTGCCTGATGAAGTGATTAAATACCTCATGGACGGAGGTCATGAATTACGACATCAACCAGGCATCTGGAATGGCACCTGGTCTGACCAGTACATTGAGACTACATTCATGCGTTATGGCGATAGTCCAGGAGGAATTAATAGAATAACCAATCAACCAGCAGCACTGAAAAGGTGGGCTCTTGGACTACATACCTGCGCTCAACTGAAAAAAAGATGTTGTATCCATGTTTGATGGAAATGCACAATCCACAGTCATGACCCATAAGCAAGAAGGTCCTTCAGGATAACAAAGTGATAAAGTGGACAGAGCAAAAATTCGGGAGAAGCTTCAAAGTTGCATAGATCCACGGAAAGGAGAATGCCATCCACCTGGATTTATTAATGTGGTTACAGGTAAGATATGTGGAGAGCATGTCAGTGTTGACAGGACTGTTGAACTGGGAGCAGCTATATTTGAGGTAGGATGGCCACAGAGTTTTCACAAGCCACTCACAAGATCAGTTGTGCTCATGTCAACTTGAAGAAAAAAAAATTAAAGTGGACAATATATCTGTGTATGATACCACACTGATCTGTTCGAGGGTGCTTTGTCTTCAAACCTCTAGGAACATCAACATGAGATTGTCTTTTAGCAGCAAACACACATCTGGTCTTTGACAGATATCACAGTGGAAACATAAAAGTGGCAACACCAGCAGCTAGAGCTGGGAAGGAAGCAAGTAGATGCCACAGACTGTCATTGGCAACACCTCTGCCACCACAAAAGGTCTGTTTATCTGTTACACGCAATAAATATCTGTTACACACAATAAATCCCAGGTGATTAATCTCATTTGTGAGTACTTGTGTGAGCACACTGATCTACTGCTACACAACGACAAACACCTTGTGATTACAGGTAAGGAACCAATACCAGTAGAGCTTTGTAATGGAATCAGAAGAAGCAGGCCTGACTTGCGCACTACACATGAGGAAACTGATGTTACTGTGGTGTAGCAAGCTGTCCATTTGGCAGGGTCAGGAAGACAGCATTAGAATTGTTGCTGATGACACAGACATATTTGTCCTGCAATGCCACTTCTATAAGCAAGAAAATCTTGCCTGCAATATGGTAATGGTTGGAACAAGCCCTTCACGATCAAGTTCAGATATCAAAGCAACAGTTTAGCAAAATCAAGATGTTCTCAGCGGTCTGTTACCTGCCCATGTTCTTACAGGATGTGACAGTGTTTCATATTTAAGGGGTATTGGTAAAGAAGCAATGTTAAAGGCAATAAAGAGTGGGAAGACACTTACTAGATTAGGGTGGCAACAAGAAGAGCTGAATGATGTTACTGCTACAGCAACAAAATTCATTGCAACATGTTATGGCTTTCCAAATGAAAACAACATGACATCTTTAAGATATACTGTGTGGCAGTCAAAGACGGGCAATCTTCAGCTCACCACAGCACCAGAGCTAAAAGCTTTGCCACCAACAACAGAAGCATTTGAAGGACATGTTTGCAAAGCCCATTTACAGGCAGCGATTTGGAGAAGCTCCCTTGATCCAGAGCCACCAGAAATGAACCCTCTTCATTATGGGTGGACTAAGGATCCTGATTCAAACATGTTGGTTCAAATTGGCTTGCCACCTGATGTTTCTCCTGCAACACTTGATATCCTAAAACTAATTAAGTGTGGGTGTCAATCTCACACCCCATGTTCAACTGCCCGTTGCAGTTGCACTGCAGCACAAATTTCTTGCTCACTGTTTTGTGCTTGCCATGAAACTGACTGCCACAATCCTCAAAGTAAATCAAGAGTGTCAGTTGAAGAAGAGGAAAGTATGGAGGAAAATATGGACATGGAAATGACAGACAATATATTAACCGAAAATGTGTTTAGTTTATCAGTGTTTTTATATATTTATGTAACATATATTTTTGGTGTAAAGCATTTTGATCAATTTTGAAGGGCGTAATTGGTCTAACATTCTGATATATGGGATATAAATATTTTGGTTGTGAAAAAGATTATGGTTTAAATATGTTTGTTGGACTAGACATATTACATATTTTAAAATGTTTACTGACAGAAAGACGTAATTCTCCATCCTTTCCCTGTATAGTTTGTTAAGAAAATGAAATTTTGTGGTAATACCTGGTGATAGTCAAACAGAGTACGGTAATCACATTTGGTGTCTTTTTTAATCAATTATAATTAATTGAGTAATTTCCTTTTCACAAGTTACACATATATAATATACTTTGTTATGACTAGAATTTCTTGAAATAATTCTACAATTAAATAATCTAATATTAGTAAAACTAGTGACAATAGTAATCAAATATTGTAATTTTTTTTTTCGGGCGGCCATTTTGGATTTCGGCCCATATAACAAAATGCTCAAGTATGCCAATTAGGTGCTCTTTTTTTTTTTTTTTTTTTTTTCACTAGTAGGGTCCATTGTATAAAAAAATGCAATAAAACTTTGTATATGTCTAAGAACGAGGTTCACTGAAATTCCTCCAGACTATATCTACGTGTACCCGTCCAGCCAAAATCCTGACTCCTCCGGATACACTGTCCTACTTACACGAAGCTTCGTATT
>NC_137054.1:22176690-22399190 GCF_032717465.1 Coenobita brevimanus | reverse complement strand
AACTATTCGTTAGTTGAAATGCCTCCTCCACAGTGGTCCTAACGGAAGATCACATTCACGTAAAATGCGAGGTCTCTCTGATTTTGGTAGCAAAGTACTTGGCTGTGTTTTTGGCTTAGCAACATCTACTGATCTGGCAGCCTATCATGAACTATTACAAACAATTGCTTCAGCTTTAGAAGCACAGAATAGCTTGCTAAATGTTCACTATAAGATACTAGGTAATATTGTCACTCATATGAATGAGTTGGCACTTAGCTGAGTAAATTTTCAGATGTCTTAGAGAAATTGAAATATAAGATTAACATTGTCACAGAAATACTGTAAGTCAGCTTTCATCTTGAATCATTGTCTCTGTCCCTCCAGCCATTAATGTTACAAGTAAAGTATTTTATTTTTCTGTTAGTAGATGCTGTCAGCGGTCATGTTACCCTAAACCTTGTCCTGGTGTCAGATCTTTGTTCAGTTTTGGAATGGGCTCGCACTAATTTTATTCTTGGTCTTATTTTTCCTTTCTCAAGTCTAGAATTGGAGTATCCTTTATTGGAAGCTATCTTCCTTTCCACGACTATCATGGTCCATGTTCCTGTTCGTTCTTCAGCCACCTAGATCACATCCAGCTAATTCCTTTCCCTCCAACTTTCAGTGGCTCTCTTTAGACTGCATCTGTGTTCTGTGAATTTTTAATTCTGTCTCACGACTATATGCCAGCGGCCCTTGTCCCGTTAGATCTCTTACACCAGTGTTCGACCGTTGCTCCATCCCTTCGTCTTTGTCCTGCATTTCTCTTTAATATCCTTCCTATCACAGTTGCCTCTGGTGAGAATATTTAGTACGTAACCTTTCAGTGGAGACCAGTTCGCCTTCCTATTATAGACTGGTAGCCCAGAGCACTTCATTTAAACGATCGAGGTACCAATATCCAAATATCGCACCATTTAGGGGATAATCAAACATATGCAGATATGGACATCTGCCGGGTCCCCCCTACTGCATGTGGCCCCTTGGAGGCCCCAAAGAGGCCCAAAAATTCAATTAATTTAAACATTGAAAGTACCATATGAGACTTACTTTAGAATAATAATGGCAACCTAGGAAGTATTAAATGGACCCTGCCAGACAAATTATTTGTTGCAAAATGCCCACCAGACACCCAAAAGGGGCCCTAAAATTATGACCAGATTAAACATTTGAGGTACCATTTGAAACTAGTTTCAATTAAAAAAAAAAAAAAAAAACATCCCACAGAGTACGAAATGGCATCTGCCAGACATAATTTCTGCTGCAAAAGGCCCACCAGACGCAATTTTTGGAACGTAATTTCCGAAGGGAATAAATAATAGTTACGCTTATTAACGACGGTTTTCTTTAGTTACCGGAATTCTGTTTGGCATAATTTTGTATATTACATTGATATGCTTGATAAAATTTCAGAGGACTCATTACTTATAAAATAAATATAATATTTGCTAATTTACTATAAAAAAAAAAGCTCCATGAGATAATCTGATTAAATTTATAATTTCATTCACGCTCAAATGTTCATTGTTGACGATGTACACCAGCGTGGCGGCAATGCTAGCAAGTTAAGGTATTTTTTTTTTTATTATTCCTCTGCATATATGTTATCATTTCTTCATTTTCTATACCTCAACTTCTTATTCCCGACCAGATTAGCAATCGCTCATTGGAGAGGGAGAGTATAACCTATATAAATGCCGAAGCTTAACTAATGAATAGGCCTAGTGAAAATTGGAGTAGGCTGTTAGCTTAATTCAGAGTGGAAAAATAATTGTGAGAGTAGCCGTACTTAAAACACCTATAAGCGGACGGACCTATCCCCCGTGAAGAAAATCCATGCCAGTTTATTCAGGGAATTACAGGATTAGCCAATCAACTTGGAGATTGCCCGGCTCGTTCAACATTTACTGCACATATCTCTTAGTTAATATTTACTTTTCGCACTGCACCTGTTTTGGGGTTTTCTTTTTCATTCGTTGGACTGATTTTAGTGAATTTCATAGAGATTACTATTTACCTAGCAGAACTAACCTTACCTAATCAAACAACTAACCTTTGTGAGAACACAAGCAGTCACTGCAGCTGCATAATGACTCCAATGTGGGAAAATTCCTTAGATTTGAAACATCTAGCCCTGCCTGAAAGAAAACATCACTCATGTGGAAATTTATGTAGGCTAATCTTCAACTGGTTCCTCTCTAACCTAACCTCAGTAACCTAACCTAACTAACCAAACGTAACTAAGTTAGGTTAGGTTTAGGTTAGGTTAGGTTGACCCTATTTTTACTGGTTTTACCCCACAAATTCCCTCTGCCTTATAGCCCTGCCCACTAGTGTGGTGGGTACTTTAAAAAATATAATTATGACTAATGAGATATTATATGCCACAGAGATTGATGATGATTCAGGCTTTGAACTAGCTTGGAGTGATGACTCAGAGAGTGAAGCAGAGATGTGAATTCCGAAGAAACTGTTGACTTGTAATTATAGAGCTACATGGATGGGGTGATGAGAGAAGAAAAAACACTAGAAATGATGGGATGGGTGATGATGGTATTGAGTGGTGACGGAATATCTTAAATCTAAATGCAGATTGATGGAGTACTGCTTGCAAATTCCGGTGAAGAGTTGTGCACACTCGTGCAGAAAATTGTGGATGTGTGAACGACGGGCTTTGAGAGTAAATATAGAAAAGAATGAAGTGATTGTTATTGAAAGAGGTGACTCCCAGTGTGATGTTACAGTAAATGGAGAGGGACTGGAATTGGTGAGAGAGTTCAAATACTTGAGTACAGTGACAGAAAAGAGACTAAAATGTACAAAGGAAATGGAGAGCAGAGTGACACAAGGAAGGAAAGCAGCAGGTGCATTGGAGGCCTTAATAAGAAACAGGAGCTAAAGTGTTGCAGCTGTGCGTGGGTTGCATGAGGGAGTGTTAGTGCCAGTGCTAACATTTTTATTTTTTTATATAACAGAACAGAGGAAGGAAAAACAGATGAAAAAGATCCATACACCAGATTAGTGGTGTCCTCCGTTCATAAAATATCTGCTATCTGTAACACGTGTGTGTGTGTGTGTGTGTGTGTCTGAGAGAGAGAGAGAGAGAGAGAGAGAGAGAGAGAGAGAAGTCTTGCCTGGTATTTCATAATCATTAAAGTTCTAAGCTGTACTGGTGTATTCCTTTCCTTTTATTTCTACATTTAAATGCTCTAAGACCCGGACTTAAAAGAACCCAGCTCCCCACCACACCTCGTGAGAATAAGAAGTTAGTCTGCAAGGACATGGCATGATAGCTCTTGTTTTTTATTTATAAAATTTAAAAAGTGCTGTTCTGGATGACAGCGAAAATCATCATCTGACGTCCAAGGCTTAGAGGCTGAAGACAGCCAAAGTTGTCAATGGTAAGTGAAAGGATTAATTATACACGTTACCTAAATTCCATAAATTTATTTAAATAATAAATAATGATTTACATGAAATTTTATCAAGCATATCAATGAAATATACAAAATTATGCCAAACAAAATTCCGGTAACTAAAGTAAACCGTCGTTAATAAGCGTAACTATTATTTATTCCCTACGGAAATTACGCTCCAAAAATTTGCATCTGGCGGGCCTTTTGCAGCAGAAATTGTCTGGCAGATGCCATTCCGTACTCAGTGGGATGTACTTTTTCTATTAAAACTGGTTTCAAGTGGTACCTCGAATGTTTAATCTGGTCATAATTTTAGGGCCCCTATGGGGTGTCTGGTGGGCATTTTGCAGCAGACAATTTGTCTGGCAGGGTTCATTTAATACTTCCTGGGTTGCCATAATTATTCTAAAGTAAGTCTCATATGGTACCTCCAATGTTTAAATTAATTGAATTTTGGGGCCTCTTTGGGGCCCCCAAGGGGCCACACGCAGCAGGGGGGACCCGGCAGACGTCCCTATCTGCACATGTTTGGTTATTCCCTAAATGGTCCGATACTTGGATGTGTGGCCTACCATTGATACATATTATATAGATATATTATCAATGATACCTATTTAAGATATGTACGAAAACGAAAGTAAAAATGAACTGGGGCTTTCTTTTAAAGGCTATTTATACAATAGCAATTTTTGTTTCCATTACTTTAAACTGAAAATAACATACTTTTACGAAATAATAACGTTGTGAGTAAGAATTAGTCTGAAAGAGACAGTGGGGGAGAGAGCGAGGGTTAGAGACGGTGATAGTTTGAGGTGTGTGTGTGTGTGTTAGCTACATCTAGCTGACATCCTTATTTATCTTTACTTAATTTAAGTGATCGACAATTAACTAGCAAATTCCTGTCTAATTATTGCACATTACTAATAAATAATAATGAATAAACTACTGATGTAATGTAAAACAAACATCATTAATTGACAGAACTGACGAAATTAGTTTTCGTCATTAATAAATACAACCAAACCGTCGGCATATCTGTATGTACTCACCGACTCCGGACCTGTATTCGTCGCGTGAGTAGCGAGAAGAGTGGTGACGTGTGGGTACAGCCAAAAAGTAGCGGCGCTCTCAGTTCTGCAAAAGGCTAAAAAAAAATAATGGCGTTACCACCATCGCTATTAAAATACTAACGGCGCTATGTAGCGCAACTACTAATAGCGCCGCTATTCCCAGCTTTGCCACATATATATACTGAACAACCATGGGGACATGACACAATCTTGTCGCACGCCCACACCGATCATGAACCATTCACTTAGATGCCCATTAACCCTTACATATGCTGCACTACCATCATGAACCATTCACTTAGATGCCCATTATCCCTTACATATGCTGCACTACCATCATGAACCATTCACTTAGATGCCCATTAACCCTTACATATGCTGCACTACCATCATGAACCATTCAATTAGATGCCCATTAACCCTTACATATGCTGCACTACCATCATGAACCATTCAATTAGATGCCCATTAACCCTTACATATGCTGCACTACCATCATGAACCATTCACTTAGATGCCCATTAACCCTTATACATGCTGCACTACCATTATAAAAACTCTTGACGGTACCTAGCAGCTTACCATCTACACCGCACATGTGCAAAACCTCCCACAATCCTTCTCTGTCTACTTTGTCGTATGCTTTTTTCCGGATCCATGAATGCCATAAACACAAGTTATTCTCACAAGCCTTCTCCACTATCTGTCTCGCTGCAAATATTTCATCCACACATCCTCTGCCAATCCTAAAGTCACCCTGTTCATCATTCACTAGGACTTCTGATATCTCTCTTACTTTCTGTTTAATAATTCTTCCATATACCTTCCCCACCACACTCAATATACTTATGCCACGATAATTCTTGCACTCACTTCACTCACCTTTATTTTTGTACAAGGGTACAATCCCAGCCTTTTCCCACTCTGCTGGCACAGTTTCACTCATCCATGCCTTCTTACATATCTCCAACAAGTACTTCATTCCGCTCTCTCCACTACACTTGATCATCTCTGCATACACCTCATCAACCCCAGCTGCTTTCCTATTTTTCAGCCGCTTCACAGCACTCTTCATCTGTGTGAGGGTCACGTCTCCTGGCACTGTATTACTTCTCTGCACACCCCTAAAACCAATCATGTTTACACTGACTCTGCTGTCACTGTTCCCATTCATCAGGCTTTCAAAATATTCTTTCCATCTGGTCCTTACTTCATTGAATCATTCCCATGGGTTAATAATCTACCACCTGCATCTTCACACCTTCACATTTCTTTCCGCTTTTACTTCTACATTTCCGCACCTCTTTCCGGAATAACTTCCTATTATCAGAGATGTTTTCATTCATTTTTCTTCCTAGATCATCATTTACCTCCTTTTTCCTCTTCACTAATAATAATAATAATAATAATAATAATAATAATAATAATAATAACAACAATTCTCAGCATCCTAAATGTATGATACTCCAACACCGAAAGGCAGACTCCATCTTGAGACTGACCTGATTACACTGGGGTTTAATTAAATGAAACAGTTTAAGTTGAACTGTTGAACATTTGGCCTTGGCCTATGACCTTGATCTTTATGAATGGTTCTCAGTATGGAATACGTTAAAACTTGTCTCACACTACCTTTTCTAAAATGTTTGGCATAGTACTAGTAGTAGTAGTATTAATGGCTGCAAACCTTCTCAAACACTGACAATGCCTGTGGTCTTGACTGTTGGCTGTTCTTAAAATCAGATATCTTCTTGCTTTAACCTACTCTCTTCTACCATGCTTTTTTCAAATCAGATCACACCTTTTTATTTTCATCTGACTTTACCCTATTATCTTTGCCTTTGGTTGCGTTTCTGAACTCGAGCCCCTTCTTCTTTGCCGTGCATTGAAGCATTCTCACTGTTTTGGTTTAAACTGGGTCAGTGTTGTTTATGCCGAGCTTGCCATGTTACTTTGACCTTTCATAAAGCACTGAGACCCTGACCATTGATAGAGGGTTCTTAAAATCAAATAGTTTCATCTTTACATACCCTAAACGCTTCCACCATGGTTGGGCTGGACTGGATCAAAACCGTTATATTCATCTTTCCATGTCACCGTGACATTTGACCTTGTCCTGTGAAGTTGTTTGACAGACTCTTCTCAAAATCGAATCCTTTCGTTCTTACCCTCCAATAATCCCATTTCCAAAGACTGATCTTACTCGAATTAACACTTTAAATAAGCTCGAGCTTTTACCTACTGTTTTATAAACCAATAGTAAGGCTCTTGGCCAACCATCCTTTCCAGGATAGGGTAAGATCGGGTTATAATGGGTTGATTTATTTGATTTACACACACACACACAAAACACACACACACACACACACACACACACACACACACACACACACACACACACACACACACACACACACGCACGCACGCACGCACGCACGCACGCGCGCGCGATGATTAACAAAAAATCGCTCGAATTTCACAAGTATAATAATAATAAAAATAATAATAATAAAATTAACAGTATTAGTAATAACACTAAAAATAAGAATGTTTAAATAATAATAATAATAATAATAATAATAATATTATTATTATTATTATTATTATTAACAATAATAGCGAGCACGGTATATGACCAGGTCATAAAATGATTTTAATGTGCAGCCTTTGGTCAAAGGCTAATGATTACATCCAAATGTAAGTTATGTACTGTACAGTAGATGCCATGCCTGGAATATTTGGCCTCCGGGCTCACTCATCTGCTTTCCCCTACAGCCCACACCTGACACGGGGCTCCCTAGATCTTGGGAGATGGTTTTAATGACAATAGTAGGCTAACAAATGAACGAAGCATATTAAAGCGTCAGTTTGGTTGAAACTAAAAACACAGGTATCACAATGAAAGGTGACTAAGGAAAAGTTGTACTACAGCTACAACTAGGTACAGGGTGTCTCAAAATGTGTGACTATGGATAAATATTGTACCACAGTTAGCATGAAGACCAGTTTGCTTCTAAGACTGTAACATAATATAAAGCCTGTACTACTGTCACCACAAGGAATATGTGGCCTAAAAAAACTGAGACTGTAGTTAAAAGTTGTAAGCTACTAGACCTAACATAGACAAGTTTGCCTCTAAAACTGTGAGAGTAGGTAAAAACTGTACTACAGCCACCACTAATAACAAACTCCAGAAAGTATGAGTACAGGTAAAAAGTGTGCTGCGGCGACCATGTTGAAAAATTATCACCCCAGTGCACTATGCTCCCTTGAGGTGGAAATATATATATATATATATATATATATATATATATATATATATATATATATATATATATATATATATATATATATATTGTTACTTAGCCTATGATTTCATCATCCTTTGTGCAATTTTAACGCACAGTATGCTGCATGTTTGATCACGAGCGTGTTCTGCCTCAGTCCCCCCCTTCTACCGTTATAGTAGAGTAAGTCGTTCTCTCTGTTGTACTTTGCGGGATTTTCGGCTCTTTGTCCCCGTGGCTTCATTTGCGCGTCCTTCTTGCAAGTTGTGTCAGGCTCTGCCGGCCCCTATATAATGAGCTCAGTCTCTGTATCATTGCCACTTAGATCTGCTCCTCATTTTGTTCACATCTCTGTCCTCCCCTGTACAGATATTATTATTGTGAGTGCTCAAGAAATCTCCAACCATCTAGCAGCTGTGTGTAATTTGAGTATAACTGTTGTTGCATTTTTTCTTGTACTGTATAGCATAAGTTTAATTTGTAGGCCTAGTGAGGTTTTTGTAATTCGTGTGGGGTTCTTTATGTCAGTCATTTTTGATAATAGTTTGTATCTGTAATTATTTATCTGGCATTCACTGAGTATTATCTGGTATCTCATTTTTATCAGGGCTGACTTAGATAAATTTATTCTTGCTAATTTCGTGTTAATAGAGGCTATTGCAGTTAACCATATATTTAACCTGTTTATTTGCCATTACATTATCCTTATGAGTCCTGAATGTTTTGTTGTTAGTTTGAGCATTAAACTTTAACTTGTAATTTTACCTAACTCTTTTGTTTTGAACCTGGAACTTTACGGGACAGTAGTGATTTTTAGCATTCTCACTTAAAGTGTACGTTATCTTTCTCTGTTCCGTAACATAAATTTGGCGACCTCTTATCAGGATATTCAGGATATTATCATAAGGATATTGTTTGATATTTTGTGACTGTGATATATTCATGATGGCTACTATTTCTACACTTGATGAAGCCAAAGATTTTTTGTCAAATGTGCAAACAGTGTGTGATATAGAAAACAGAACAAAGAATGAACTTAAGCTTGTCGCTCAACAATTGGGAATTGTTGTTCGCTCTCATCATTCTAAAGATCAGATTGTTGACATTATTAATGAAAGCTTGTTTAATGTAACTCCTCCAAATGAGCAAACGCAGATTGAATTAGCTAAGCTACAGCTAGCCCTGCAGGAGGCCCGTGCTAGGGAGGCTGAGGCACAAGTTGAAATTGCTAGGATTCAGGCAGACCATGAGTATCGCATGAAACAAGGTGGAACTGGATCATCTAGCTCTGATGATTTTGATGTGGCTAAAAATGTTAAACTTGTCCCTCCTTTTAATGAATCTGATTTAACAAAGTATTTTCAGTTGTTTGAGAGGGTAGCTACAGGTTTTAATTGGCCTAAGGAGTATTGGCCAGTACTCCTTCAAACTGTTCTCACCGGTAAAGCTCAAGTAACTTATGCATCTTTGCCTCAGGATCAATGTGATAATTATGATGTAGTTAAGAGCTTGATTCTCAAGGCTTATGAGCTTGTTCCTGAAGCCTATAGAGTAAAATTTAGGACAATTTACAAGCAAGATAAGCAATCCCATGTTGAGTATGCAAAAATGAAAGAAGATCTGTTAGAGCAGTGGTTAAATTCTAAGAATGTGTATTCTGATTTTGGTAAATTTAAGCAGATGATTTTGCTGGAGGACTTCAAGAGGTGTATTTATAAAGATGTAAGCCTATATCTTGATGAGAAAAGAATAGATAATTTGTCTGATGCTGCAGTTTTAGCTGATGAGTATGTTCTCACTCACAAGAGATATTCTAGAGAAAAAGGGAAAGCTGAGAGTAAGTACGTTGCCTCTACTCAGAGTACAGGTAACAGGAAAGAGAATAAAGATGATGTTTCTCAGGAAGTAAATACCGGCTTCACCTCTAGATTTCAGAAAAGTAAATGTACTTATTGTAGCAAGCTTGGTCATACTACGGAGAGATGTTTCAGGAGACAGCGTGATGTGAACAAAAAGGAGTCATTAAATATTCAGTCAATTGGTCTAGTGTCCACTCTTGAGAGTTCCCAGAATTCTTTAACCGAGTTAACTGAACCTGCTTTGAGGGGTAACTTAAATTCTCATGATGGAGCTCCTCTTTTGAGCAGTAACGTGGGTGACACTCTCAAGAGTTCATGTGCTAATTTCCTGTCTGATGGTTTTGTCAGTCCTCTGGACAGTAATGACAGGAAATCAGTTAAAATATATCGTGATACAGGTGCTTGCCAATCCCTTATGCTGACCAGTGTTCTAGGCTCTAATGTTAATTCCTCTGATGAAACTGTAATCTTACAAGGTGTAGGGAATAATTACTTTTCTGTTCCTCTGTGCAGAGTGAATTTAGAGTCTGGTTTTGTTAATGGTTCTGTTATGGTTGGGTTGGTTGAGACACTCCCAATGTCAGGTGTAACTTTCTTACTTGGAAATGATATTGGTGGAAGTCAAGTGTGTCCAGCTCCTCAGTTGTCTAGTGAGCCAGTGGCTGCGTCCCAGGATTGTGATGTCCCTGATGTGTTCCCTGCATGTGCTGTCACTAGGGCTAAGTCTAAAGTTACTGGTGATTTAGAGGATAATGATGATGATGATGTTATCCTAGCTGACACTTTTCTTGCTAATTTGGACCACTCACCAGATGAGGCAGTACCCCGTAGTGTTGATAATTTGTCTCGTCAAGAGTTGGTTGAGTTGCAGGTTGCTGACCCTGAGCTGAAAGGTCTAGCTAACTCTGCTTGCAGTGAGGAAGAGTCAGCCGGTGCTTCTACTTGTTATTATGTAAAGTCAGGAGTACTTATGAGAAAGTGGAGACCCCCAACAGCATCAGCCGACTGTGAATGGGAGGTTGTACATCAAGTTGTCATCCCTCGTGTTTGTAGGCAGGATATCATTAGAGTGGCTCATGATTCCAGTTTGGCAGGACACCTTGGAGTGAGGAAGACTGTGGCACGCATTTTGAAACACTTCTACTGGCCAGGTATCTTCAGGGATGTTTCCTGGTATTGTAAGTCTTGTCACACCTGTCAAGTTGTGGGGAAGTGTAATCAGACCGAAAAGGTTGCACCTCTAGTTCCCATTCCTCCTTTTGAGGCGCCTTTCACCCGTGTGTTGGTGGATATTGTGGGCCCTCTTCCTAAGACTTCTTCAGGATTTTCTTATGTGTTGACCATGATTGATATGGCTACTCGTTATCCTGAAGCCATTCCACTAAGAAACATCTCAGCAAAGAACGTGGTTAAGGAAATGCTAGGGTTCTTCACAAAGTTTGGTCTGCCTAAGGAGGTACAGTCAGACCGGGGAAGTAATTTCATGTCGAATGTTTTTCAAGCAGTCTCTGAAAGAGTTGGGCATCACCCAGATCACGTCTTCAGCTTACCATCCCCAGACCCAAGGAGCGTTGGAGAGATATCATCAAACACTCAAATCGATGCTCAAGAAATACTGTTTGGAACATCAGAAAGACTGGGATAAAGGTCTTCCATTCGTTGTGTTTGCCGCAAGAGAATCTCCAAATGAATCACTGGGCTTCTCACCTTTTGAACTACTGTTTGGCCATGAAGTAAGAGGACCCTTAAGTTACTCAAGGAATGCTGGCTGTCGGAGGAAGATGACGTCAACCTGCTGGAGTATGTGATGAAGTTCAAAGAACGGCTGTCCACTGCTTTACAGCTGGCGAGAGAGAATTTAGGAGCTGCTCAGGAGAAGATGAAGACTTGGTATGATGGGAAGTCCAGGTTACGCCACTTTCAGCCAGGAGATCAGGTTTTGATTCTGCTACCAGTTCATGGGCAACCTCTTCAAGCCAAGTTTAGTGGTCCTTATTTCGTGGAGAAGAAACTCAGTGATGTCAGCTATGTCATCGCCACACCAGATCGTAGAAAGAGCAAGCAACTATGTCACATCAACATGCTAAAGTTATATCACAGGCGGGACGAAAATAATCCAGTCTGCACTGTAGCTGTTCCACCCGAGTCTGCAAGTGAAGCTCTCCCATGCAGTATGAGCCTGAGTGATAGTTTGGGGAAGAATCCTGATATCATGAATGATCTCCAGACTAAGCTTTCTCATCTACCACCCAAGGAAAGGCAGGAGTTTTCGGCATTACTGCAGGAGTACCCGCAAGTGTTCCGTGCCACTCCAGGAAGAACCACTGTGTTGATGCATGATGTCGATGTTGGAGACGCAAAGCCAATTAAATTGCCTCCTTACCGTGTGAACCCAGTGAAAGTTCCTCTCATCCAGAAGGAGCTTGGCTACCTGTTGGACCACAAGATGATTGAGCCCTGTCAGAGCGAGTGGAGTTCTCCTGTCACTCTAGTCCCTAAGCCAGGTGGGTCACAGAGGCTTTGCATCGACTACAGACGTGTTAATCAGATAACCAAAACAGACACTTACCCTCTCCCTCGTGTGGAAGATTGCATAGACAAGATCGGAAAGGCTAGGTACATAAGTAAGTTTGATTTGTTAAAGGGATACTGGCAAGTACCTATGACTGAACATGCTATGGAGATCTCATGTTCTGTAACATTAGGAAAGACCTTTGCATGGTCTGTAATGCCATATACAGATTGTTTTAGAGTAATAAGAAATTTCCTTTGTAAATTTCTTTTTTCTTTGTGGGGAGGTGTTACATAGCCTATGATTTCATCATCCTTTGTGCAATTTTAACGCACAGTATGCTGCATGTTTGATCACGAGCGTGTTCTGCCTCAGTCCCCCTCTTCTACCGTTATAGTAGAGTAAGTCGTTCTCTCTGTTGTACTTTGCGGGATTTTCGGCTCTTTGTCCCCGTGGCTTCATTTGCGCGTCCTTCTTGCAAGTTGTGTCAGGCTCTGCCGGCCCCTATATAATGAGCTCAGTCTCTGTATCATTGCCACTTAGATCTGCTCCTCATTTTGTTCACATCTCTGTCCTCCCCTGTACAGATATTATTATTGTGAGTGCTCAAGAAATCTCCAACCATCTAGCAGCTGTGTGTAATTTGAGTATAACTGTTGTTGCATTTTTTCTTGTACTGTATAGCATAAGTTTAATTTGTAGGCCTAGTGAGGTTTTTGTAATTCGTGTGGGGTTCTTTTTGTCAGTCATTTTTGATAATAGTTTGTATCTGTAATTATTTATCTGGCATTCACTGAGTATTATCTGGTATCTCATTTTATCAGGGCTGACTTAGATAAATTTATTCTTGCTAATTTCGTGTTAATAGAGGCTATTGCAGTTAACCATATATTTAACCTGTTTATTTGCCATTACATTATCCTTATGAGTCCTGAATGTTTTGTTGTTAGTTTGAGCATTAAACTTTAACTTGTAATTTTACCTAACTCTTTTGTTTTGAACCTGGAACTTTACGGGACAGTAGTGATTTTTAGCATTCTCACTTAAAGTGTACGTTATCTTTCTCTGTTCCGTAACAATATATATATATATATATATATATATATATATATATATATATATATATATATATATATATATATATATATATATATAACTAATCGTGGCTCCATGCCATTGTACAGTAGTGTTTATTCCAGCTAACAACAATGGATATAATTCAGCTGAGTCATAGCGTAAATACAGTCACCATTAGTCCTTTCATTGTATGGAACAGCTCTAGTACTCGTTTCTAACAAACATAACAGATTTTTTTTTTTTTCAACTGAAAGTGAATCTCAGGACCTTGATTACAAATACAATGAACACTAAACCTGTCCTGGTAGAGATATATCTGGTATAGTTTTCCCAACTTACATCGAAGATTTTATTCAGCTTAGAATAAAGCATAAGAGCCTGGCGTTAATTAATACATGCATTAAGGCAGAAGTTTACACCTCCCTAAAAAAAAAAAATACATCTCCCATTTTGCAATGAAAGTTGGCATGGAAATCAGTCCGTAATCCTTTACTAAATTATAACCACCCATAAATTTATTATACCCTTGCATAAAGCATTATAATGTATCGCACATTAAAATAAAATGTAAGTTGTATTTGTTAAATCTAACACCTCTCATCCCTAATCCCCGACGTCCTTCTTTTCAACCTCTGCCAGACTAATGAAGTGATCACAAGGTTTCGAGAGTTCAGAAGATTCAAAGTACGATGTTGAACTCGGTGAGAGAAGGTTTGATTAGCCAGTATTATAACTTGCAGAGTATATTTTTTATTTTTGCTGTCTTTCATGTAATTTAATTCATATTAGGACCGACATTTTGACTGGAGCTATTATATTTATAGAATGGTGAGTAAATATAGATCAGAGGCTTCAGTAGTTCAGAGGATCAAAGAATGAAAAGTTCAAACAAACGTTATTAACGCCTTTCCTGCTACTAATTCTTCCTGCAAGTTTTTCCTATCCTCAAACGATATTTTGAAATGCTTGGGGTACACACACACTTCATTACCCCATAAGGTATGAAGCGCAATTCCTAAACTGAATAAAAACGTCTGGTTGGGGACTTCGGCAACAGTGGGTTGAAATAACCGACATTTACTTGGATTAGCTTTTCTCTATATTATATTACATTTTTTGTACACTCAAATAATACTGTATAGCTGAAGACAGACATTTCCAACTGGAGGGGTTACATAATACAACATTCATAAATCCTTCAACACAAAAAGTCTTTCTGAGGCTCCATCAAATCGTTTGAAAATGGAGTGGTTGGAGAGCTCATTTCTAGTTCGATGGTTGAGCCAAAAGTGACCATATAGGCACAGATTAACAGGACCACCCATAAATTGAAAGAATCGGCTTTAGCGCAACTGGGGGCTAAATTATAGTAATAATAATAATAATAATAATAAGAGTAATAGATAGTAGTAGTAGTAGTAGTACTAGTAGTAGTAGAAATAATAATAATAATAATAATAATAATAATAATAATAATAATAATAATATGACTGTAACTGTCAGACAGTTACTGATCTCCACCTGTGAGGATATTGCTGACAGTCAAAACTTACATTTTTTGTATTAACTCAAAAACCGATGGTCAAACTGCCACCAAATGGTATTTGTGAAGCTACCGTCATATGCTGTGCGGGTGTGCGTGTTAGTTTATTAACTGAGAGAGAGAGAGAGAGAGAGAGAGAGAGAGAGAGAGAGAGAGAGAGAGGAAGGGGGATGTGGAGGAGGCTGAGGAAAGGAGTGAAGGAAGCAAGTGCAATGGAGAAGTTTAAGCATAAGCTGGTCACCCTAGCGTCATCTGTCATGGAGGGAGAGACGCCGAGAAGGCGAGGAGGAGGAGAAGAGAAAAGGAAGAGAGTCAGGAGATAAAGAGGGATGGAATGGTAGGATGAAGCAGTCGAGACAGAAAGAGGGAAAAAGGAAAGGGAATTGTAAAATATAATCTATCTATCTATCTATTTCCAGAAGCCTTAATCCCGTAAGGGGTGGTCACAAACAAATCGGCTCCATGTCGCCCTGTCCCCCACCATTTCACTGCCCTACTCCCAGGTCACACACCCCTCTCATATACCTCACCACTCCATCCCTCAATCTCATCTTCGGCCTCCCACTCCCTCCCCCCCCTCCCCTCACTTACATACACTCTCCTCGTCAGTCTCTCACTCTCCATCTTCTCCACATGGACAAAGATTCAGTGTGTTTCTCTTAACGCTTCCTATCACATCCGCATCCATACCACAATGCTCCTTCACTTCCTCATTTGTCAGTCTGTGTCTCCATGTGACTACACATGCTCATTTCAAATAACTCATTTCCACTGCTCTCAGTCAAGAATTCTGTCCCTCCAACAAGGTCCAAGCTTCACTTCCGTACGTTTGACTAGGCATGACAATACTGTCATGCAGTAAATTTTTCACTTCTATGCTCACTTCCCTGTTTCTCATCACTGCTTTCAAGGAACCAGCAACCTTTCTTCCTTGATGTACCCTTCCAAGCACTTCACCCTCTATTCTTCTATTCATACTCATCACACTACCCAAGCACTTAAACGCACTCACATTTTCCATTTCCATTTCCTCCTCATTCAGCTTCACCGTAAAATATAATATATAATGGAGTAAAAATGGGACAAATGAGTGGCAGAAAATGCTGAGTTAGATGAAGGACCTGATAAGATGAGAGGTGGGAGAAAAGGGAGTAAGTAAGAAGATGGAAAGATGGATGACGGGAGCACAAATGCGGAAAGAGGAAAAAGGAGATATGCGAAGCTAAAAACGGAGAGAGAGAGAGAGAGAGAGAGAGAGAGAGAGAATGCTGAAGGGACAGGAGAGACGGAGAAGGGGAGGACAAACGTAAGAAAGATGAGAGGAATGGAGGAAAACTGAGACGTGAAAGGAATAATGACAAAGTGAAGTGCGTGGAGATATATGAGAAAACGTGGAACAGGTCGGTAGAGGAAGAAATCACGCAAGTTAAGAGAGAAGATGATACAGAGAAAAATGAGAAAAGAAAGAGAGGAGAGAGAGAGAGAGAGAGAGAGAGAGAGAGAGAGAGAGATAGCACGTCAGTAGAGGGAAGGGAGATAAGAAAGAGGGGGTAGAGGGGAAAAGTGATGCAGCAAACAATAAAAAAAGAAAATGTAACACAAAGAAGCTAAAATTTCCGAAAGGGCGTAAAAACTAAAATTAAGACGAAACTATGAAAAAACAAACTCTGTCTGTCTGTCTGTCTGTCTGTCTGTCTCTGTCTAAATGACCCTAAGAACTGGTGATCCTGGAATGAGGTGGTTATAATATAATAATCTTTAACAATAACCTGACTTAAAGTGACTCGTTAATCCACTGGTCTCAAATTATCTTCTTCGTAGTCTATTTTGGCCAATGTCAGACAGTTTCACTTAGTTCACGAGTTTCCTAAGTCATTAAATTTGTAAAAAAAAAAAAAAAAAAAAAAAAGAAAAAGGAAAGAAAGAAAAGGAAAGAAAAAATAAGATTAACGTGTTGGCTAATATGAAACATCATGTATGTCGTTTTTCAAGCTTGACGATGATCCTTTTTTTTTTTTTTTTTTTCCTGTGAGAGGCTAATTCATACACATTATGAAAAAATTAAAAAGAAAATGGAGGAAAAGAAATTTTAACGATTAGCTCTCGCTAAAACTATGAAACTTCATATATCATTCAAGCTTTCGACGAGTGATTCCTTTTATCTACGGAAAACGTATCGCTTAATGTACTAGAGGGTAAAGTAAAATGAAACTATGATAACACATGAGTACTAGAAATAGGTAGAGGCAAACGAAGGAATGGATCAACCCAAATGTAACCACTAGAAAACCACTAGTATGTGTTCTAAGTATTAAGTGTGTTGAAGGGCTACGTGACCTTTTTCCCTTACCTAAGGTCTAACCACAGTTTGATTTTTGCTTACATATTATTATCTTTTACGAGAGAGAGAGAGAGAGAGAGAGAGAGAGAGAGAGAGAGAGAGAGAGAAGCGAGCCGGCCTCTGCAGGCCAGATTCAGATGTGGCGTGGTGGGGGCATGACCTGTGCAGTTCTTTTGTTTCAATATATATCCGCAATATAGCACCGGACTTTGGATTTACCTACATTCCATGAGTGGGGCTTAACACAAAGCTTTCAGGGAAATTTGGCTTAAGACAATGAAAGAGGGGAAGAAAAGGGTTTATGGATTATAAAGTTGAATTGCTGATTTATGAACTGGAACCAGACTTATGCGGTTTCTTTTGGAGAGCTGGATCCGAAATTGACTGTCATGCTAATCTACTGTATGCACTGTTAGTACTGTATTTATTTATGATTCTGACCTAACGATTATCTCAAACGATCTTTGGCATTGCGTAACAGCCACGCATGTTTGCTAATATTGCTGAGAGAGAGAGAGTGGGGGGGCTTTCTCATAGACTCATACTTTACGGAGCGATGAAAATTCCAATCGTCTCCTTCTAAAAGATGGACATTATTGTTTTTATTATAAGTAGAAGGGAAACAGGATTTTTTTTCAATATTTTTTTAAAAGGGACGGGGCTCAAAATACAATCTAAGGGTCCTTACGCACTTTTACTTTGGAGTGTGTTGACACTTTTTTATCTCGTCACGTCCCGAGGTTTTCCGCACCTCCGACGTCCCCCAATCCCGAGGTATTTTCAAAATTTTTTTTTTTGGCTAAAACCTTCGCTTTTGGTGAGAAACATCGAAAATTCATAGAGAAATCGCTCACCTGAGGTTTAAAATACCCAATCCAGGTAGGAGTTCCTCCTTACCTGACTGGGTTTTTAACATGCCGGCACCAAAGAAAACGAGTTCTATGGGAGGGTATCTATTTTATCCACTCATAAACGGTATTCGTTTATTTACTTGGTACGAATGTATATGTAGTATGAGAGTATATTGGTTTTCAAGCAGTAATAAAGGCATTATAAGCATTGTTTCACTCACTAACTAATCACCATACCTGACCTTTTTTGCCATATTACCTGATCATTATTTCTGGCTGTTTCTTCTTCTAATGCTATGTAAACATTGTCCTCCACATTGTCATCGATTGGGGAATCACTCTGGCCCTGAATATCTTTACTAGCCAGGTCACTGGTAACAGGTGAATTGCCGAGACAATGGTGTGAGGGGGGGAGGGGGGAGGTTATGCGGTGTAAGGCATTGTCCCTGCTTGGCATCTTGTAGAGGAATAGAGGAAGGTGTCCCATGTATACATACGAAAAATCACGCGCGAAAATTGAAAATTGTGCAATTTAGGGACCTTGCAATTGCACGACGTACTGGTACGTCGCCAGGACTGGCAAATGCAAATCGTTGCAACGTACCCATATGTCGACGGGACGGGGCGGGTTAATGTTTTTGCGTTATGCTTTGCAGAAAGTCTGCATTGCAGACTAACAGACAGAGCAGACAGACAGACGATCTGACAAGAAATCAGTATTTCTAAGATTATTATTATTATTATTATTATTGTTATTAGTAGTAGTTGTTGTTGTTGTTATTGTTGTTGTTGTTGTTGTTGTTGTAGTAGCAGTAGGAACAGTCGTCGTCATCGTCGTCGTCGTCGTAGTAGTAGTAGTATTTGTTCTTGTAGCCCTAGGTTCATCTGGAACGTGAACCTGGTAGAAGCTGCCATTCTCCTACCTACAGTCTACCATCATCCTCTCATGGAATAGGGAGGTGGGTGACAGAGCTACTGAGGTGGGTGACTAATACCGATGCCACTACTAGACTACATCCCTCTTCAGCACCATAGGATTATATGTGAGAATATATGAATGAAAAGTTTTGCTCTCACTCTCTATGTCATATTTACGGGTATTCTTGCACGACACAAACACGCGGTCGACTTTCGCCCCCCCCCCCATTTCTTATACTTATGGAAGATTCTAACGAGTTAACAAGGTTTACATTTGGACTTTATTAATATCTGTATTCGTTTTTGCATGCTGCTCCACATAAAGTTCGCAGTAAAGACAGACCGATAGACGGGCGGAGATACAGAAGCGAACCAAGGATTAAAGAGTTAATGATGTATGTGATATTTTGCCTTGCCCCTCTGAGATATAGTTCCGGCTATTCTGGCATGCTTAAGGCACAATCCAAAGACTGATTAGCAGTTTTTGCTTCTGGGATTTGTTAACATTTTGTTATATTTGCATGACGTTTCACAAGAAGACTGCACTACAGAAAGACAGACAAACAGGACAGGCAGACAGACATACATGAAATTAGGATTATAGAGTTAGACTTTTCCTAATTATTGTTATGGCCTACAAAACACTTCAAAAGGTACTTAACAACTTTTGCTTGTAGAGTTTGTTGCTATGTCTTACCATTTAAATGCGATGTTTCGAGAAGTGTGAGCAATAGATCATCAAAAGTAATACTGCAACTTTATCTAGCATTAGTAAGGCCATACTTAGACTACGCAGTACAATTTTGGTCTCCTTACTATAGAATGGATATAAATTCGTTAGAAAATGTACAGAGAAGAATGACAAAAATGATACATGATGCTCGGAACCTGTCATATGAAGACAGACTGAAAAGACTAAGACTGCATTCGCTAGAGAGGCGTAGAGTAAGGGAAGACTTAATTGAGGTGTTTAAGTGCATGAAGGGTATAAATAAGGGAGATATTAGCAAGGTACTTAAAGTGAGCATACAGGATAGAACTGGAAAAAATGGTTTCAAACTAGAAAAATTCCGTTTCAATAGGGAAATAGGTAGAAATTTGTTTGGTAATAGAGCAGTAGACGAATGGAATAAGCTACCTGGTAAAGTAGTTGCTGCCTCTTCCATTGAGAGTTTCAAGCATGGGCTAGATAGGCATATGACAAATAAGGGGTGGGTATAGAAAAAAGATAATCTTATAACCAATACTAATTCATAATTTTTCCTTTTCAAGTTACGCTATGATAGTCTCTATTCTCCTTTCACACTTTTCTGTAAAATGTCCACGCCAGTTTATCTATACTGCGTGGTGTTCTTTCTGACTTTTTCCTGCCGGCATCGGCTGGAGGGTTTGGAGGGCGGAGGAGAGCCTTTTTCTTTGCTATCCTTATCTCATTCTAGTAGTTCAGTTACTCTTCTAGGAGCTGCCTAGCATGGGCCAACCGGCCTACTGCAGTTATCCTCTCTTCTTATGTTCTTATGTTCACACTGAATACAGACCGACAGACAGCCGTGAACTTGGGATTATAAAATATGATATCTGTCTGCCACTCTATCAACCTATAGATAGACTGATCGACAGGTAGACAGACAGACAGAGAGACATACAAGTACAGACAGATACAGATAAATGCAAATACTGTATTATATACAGTGTTAGCACACTGAGGAAATGAAACTATATTAATGAAATGTCGTTAGTGATATAAGTCGCTCACTTCCGTTTCTAGTCTTCATTTTATTGTTAATTATTATGTCAAGACCATTTACATATATGGAAATCATTTTTTTTATTATAGCTAATCAGATTATGTTAAAATAATAATATCTTCAGGTGGTTCAAAATATTTCGCAATAGGCTAATTCTGAAGTACTCTAGGGGGAGGCGGTAGCTCAGTCGGTAGAGAGGTGGCCTGCAGTCTACCCAGGTTCAAATCCCCGCTGGGACAGGGAACAGTTTAAGGATTTAAATTTAATAACAGCAGAGTTTACTGATCTACCAGAAGACCCGCCGACATGTCGTAAAAATACCCCCATTAATTCCAATACATCAATCCTGTATAAGACAGCCCTAGCATGTATTCAATATAGACGGTGGGTGTTAGCGCCGACGTGGAGACATGTAGAGGTGTATTGTATGTAGGAGGACTACAGGGACTTGGGAGCAGGCTGTGACGCCTATGCCCAGAGTCGGACCAAAAAAAAAAAAAAAATGTACTTAATATGCCCTTGGTTGATAATTATGGCGGCTAAGTATGCACTGGCATAATAATCAAATGGCATGAACTGTGGAAAAGCTTAAAGTTGCGAGAAACGTTACTTATTAATTCACTGTTCTATTAAAGTTGAAAAAAAAAATCATCATCTAGAAGTAATATAATTATGAACAAGAAAGGCATCATCCTAATAAGATACTCATGTTAACTTTATCCAGCTTCTGGAGCATGAGAGGCCTTTCCGAAGTTCATTAACCTATCTGGTTGTTTTTATGAAAGATACAAAAGAAATTCGGTTACTTAAGGGGTTACAGTGTGTGTAATTCACCGGGTCACCGGGTTGGTCAGGATCACGTGATGGTTGTATGTGTGTGTGTGTGAGAGAGAGAGAGAGAGAGAGAGAGAGAGAGAGAGAGAGAGAGAGAGAGAGACAGACAGACAGACAGACAGACAGACAGACAGAGACAGAGAGACAGAGAGAGAAAAAAAAAAGCTACATTAATTCTATAAAACTGAGTGAAAGGTCAAAATCAAAATGTCAGGCAGGAAAATGAGAGAGAGAGAGAGAGAGAGAGAGAGAGACATTAAACTATATTAATTCTCTAAAACTGAGGGAAAGGTCAAAATCAAAATGTCAGGCAGGAAAATGATAGGTGGACAATATTTTGTTGTTAGCTTGGCGGTATGAGGAAGAAGAAACAACAGATTCAGGAGCCAGGAATCAGAAGGGCGAGTTGGTTAAGCAGCCGTGGGATTTTAGACAGTTGAAGTTAACCCTCTATCTGTAATGTTTTTTTTTTTTTTTTTTTCTCGTACTGTATTCAGTTTAACGTGAGACGATTTATTTAGCTGATTGAGTCATAAGAGTGTAATTACTGTACTATCTCCATTTACCACCGCATGGTCGGCACAAACGTTCTAATTCAGTTAACCCCTGGCTGTTTTATTCAGCTGAGAGAGATTCATTGGAGCCAAAGAATGTAAACCTCTTCATTATGGGGACGAGATTATTTTTCTTTAGTCAGGGTACATCAAGAATGAATTTCGATAAGGACTTCTAGATGTGAATGAGTTATGTAAAGCTACTGTATGTTGAACTTTTAAGCTCGTAAAATCTTTTAGATGCTGAACAGAATTGCTTGGAAACAGCAAGGATATAGTATAAAAGATTTTCTCGTGCTGAAGTGGTTGAGATTTCCAAATCTTTATTTCATTTTAATGTACTGATGCGGATTTAATTACAGGTTCCCTTTACAACGATAAATAGCAAGACAGTAAACTGACTTTTCGAGCCCAGTGTTGGTAACATGGGAACCCAACAGTTTTATAGGAACGTTACGCAAGGTTTTCACTACTAGTCAGCTAAAAGAGTGGCGCAGTATATTTGTCCGCAACTGCGCCTTAGTAACTATCTATACACTCTATAGTATGAACAAGTGCTCGTGCGCCCTTCAGGCCCCTCACACTTGCTCCTGCGGAGGGCTCTCACGTTTATGTGCAGTTCTAGTGTAACGTTGTCACTTGGATTTTTTGCAGCTAAGTAACTGATCGTGTTATTTGCAACTTCGTGAATGGAACCCAAGTTGTCCGAACGCAAGTCCGAAGTACACAGACACACGGCTACTGCTACAGCTTATTTTTGTTCTACCTGTTGGCAAAAAATTCTTTGGAGAACCTATGCCGGGCTCCGGGAGCAGAGTTTTTTGGTCAAAATGTGATCGCTCATTATATATAGTAAAAGTTTTTGAATCGTGATGGGACCAAGTTTTTTTTACATCAGCGATTTTTTGCGAATTTTGTGCCAATTTTGGTGCGATTTGAATGTGTAGTTTCGGCTGCCCAAAGCACACACACACACACACACACACACACACACACAGCTACTGCCATAATGTATTAGAAGAACCTGTCTCATTGGGTGTGTCGGTGGTAGCACGCTGAGTCATTCTGGTACTACTAAGACACACTGTTTGGTGGATGGTTGGGTTGGTGGGTTGCAGGGAGTAGACTGATGTGGTGCTTATAGGATGGTTTATGCTGCGCATTCACTAGCCATTATGCTGTGTTCATCCGCGGAGCATGCCCGAATGTCTCCAGATTCTCGCTTATCAAGACAGACTTAACAAAATATATATTACCTAATGGACAGACTTTCAAGTTCACATTGTCACATTGTTCTGTCACTTACAACTCATATTCAGCACCTTTGACAGACATATGCTTAATATTTTTACCCTACTGTATTTTTGCAGCCAGTAATCCTACTACACATGCAGAGTTTCGAACCGAATAAACGGTATTCAAACCCTTCCGATCCGAATCACTATGACTGAATAGTTTAGGAAAAGTTCATTCTTTTTTAACACAATTACGAGATGTTGTGAAGGTACCATTTACTAAAATTTTGCTTGGTCATCTCCATCAGTTCGGTGGTGTACATTCCTGCTATCTACAAACATTTCTGCTCAGTTTTGTAGAGATTCTTAAAACTAGAAGGGTTAGAAACATCTCACATTAATCCGTTTAGTATTAAACTAACCTTCGTAAGTTGTATATAATAATCTGAAGACATAAAAAAAAAAAAGGTACTGGGCTGAAGTAATCATGTAATCACAGTGAAAGGAAAAGAGTTGTCATTATCACTGAAAAACCTCGCTAAGAGGAGTTAGTCTACTCGCTACATAAACGCTCGTAATGGCTTAGCCATTCCTAGGAATCCCATTCTAGCTATCGCTTGACGATTTTATTTAAAAGTATAAACACAGCAGGGAAAGTTAAAGGGAAAGCTTGAAACCGCCAATACAGTGCAACTGGTGTAATGTGTGTGTGTGTGTGTGTGTGTGTGTGTGTGTGTGTGCAATTGAGCACACGAGTTTAACAACACCGATACTGTATCTAAACCAGAAAGCGCATACCTCCGCCAATGCCAACCAATATTATGATTTACGGCAGTAATTCATCGCTCCTACTAGACGAATATTTTTACGGTGTCTTTCATAGTCAGTTATTTCTTCTGTCTTACTCTGCCCTGCTACAAAAATTATAAAGAGCATACCTCTGCTAACGACAATCAGATTATTTGACTTAGTACATCCGTATCCAGCTCCACATCAAATTATAATCAGCAGTTCCTAAACCCACTGCATGGCGATCCACTGGAATTCAATAAAATCCAATATCAACTTTTTGTGACATATTTTACTATACACAACAGACACAGGCGAATACGTTAACACTGTTGAGCTTCACTGGTAGAGGTTTTACACACACACACACACACACACACACACACACACACACACACACACACACACACACACACACACACACACACACACACACATACCTGTGTTTATATATATATATATATATATATATATATATATATATATATATATATATATATATATATACATATATATAATATATATATATATATATATATATATATATATATATATATATATATATATATACATTATATATATATATATATATATATATATATATTTTATATATATATATATATATATAATAATATATATGTATATATATTATATATATATATATATATATATATATATATATATATATATATATATATATATATATATATATCTCTATATATTAAATAATATATATACATATATATAATATATACAAAATATATGTATATATATTATATAATATATATATGTATATATATTATATAATATATATATATATATATATATTGTATATAATGGCGGCTGTGACAACGCAAGCCGCCACCACACCCCCAGGAGGAGGACACAGAGGGCTGTACTGCGCCCGGAACTCGGCTGCCGCCACCACCAACAGCCTAACAGTTCCTAGCAGCAACCCAGCCATGGACAGTAGCCGGGCACCTGAGATGGCCTGTAGCCACTCAATTTATAAAGAGACGGCCTGTAGCCACTCACAAAAAGAAAGAGCAATGGCCTGTAGCCGGGCACCAGAGACGGCCTGTAGCCACTCACAAAAAAGGTCACGGCCTGTAGCCGGACACTAATTAGGAGATGGCCTATAGCCACTCCACCTAGTGCTGCTCACACCCCATACAAAAACCAGCAACGGCCTGTAGCCACGCTGGGAAGAGACCGGTATGTCCCCTTTCCTTCTGTAGTTGCCTCAGAGGGCACGCCACCGGCAACGGCCTGTAGCCGCACCCGTAGGGAGGAGACGGCCTACAGCCGCTCCTCTCTTGCACAGCATCCTCCTTGTGGGACCTCGGTGATGGCTGGTAGCCGCACCAGCAGGTAGGCGAAGGCCAGAAGCCACACCTTGCCTAAGTGCCTGTTAGGGAGTCAGGCCCTGGTGATGGGCCTGTAGCCACGCCGACAGCGAAGGAACGGCCTGTACTGCCCTCCGTCTGTTGCCCAAGGGAACCTAGCAACGGCCTGTAGCCATGCCAGGGAGAGTCGCCAAAGGCTCTCTGCCCCTGTGACTCCGCAGCGAAATGGTGAGCTGTGCTAAGTCCTGCCCTCCGGCAGGAGCACAGGTTACTCGCCTGTCCACCCAGAGAGAGGCAACCTCCAGGAGGAGGACCACTGCTCGGAGGACTGGTGGAGCAGGCCTGTACTGTCCCCAGGGTTGTTCTCCCTCCGTCCGGAGGAAGAAGACACCTACCTGACAGACTCTGGCTGAGAGCGACGCCGCAGCCCAGCCCTGACGGTGGTGCCTCCAACAGCAGACCGTATCCAGTGCCCCTCCAAGGACGTTCCCCAGACCCTGGGCGGGCCCACTCCCCACCCCAGTGAAGGCAATGCCTGTCCTCTACCAGGTGCTTGAGTGAGCGACTCCAACTCCTGTTCAGCCCCAGTCCCTAGGGCCAGACCCCAGTCCCCAGCCCCGAAAGTGAGGGGCCTTTCGCCACACACAGACCGAGCCTCAGCAGAGAGACGACGTCCCTGAATGTGGTTCCTTGGCTGCAGGACAAAGGGACTCCCACAGGGCCTCCGCCCACCCAGGGCCGATAGCTGTGAGCCTTGGACCTTCCCTTCTACCAGTGAAACCAAGTGTACACGAAGACAGGGAATTTATAGTGAACAGTAAGACCGGCACTTAAGGCACAAAAGTGAGTTTACAGTGAATACAGTGAGGCCAGAAAAGACCGAGACAAGTGAATGTAGAAGAACAGGCGCCCTAGTGAATTCCAGTGTACCTTGGAGCCAAGTAAGACTAGAATACAAAAGCATAGACAGTGAATATTATGAGCAGTAATATTACTCTCGCCCCTTTAAAACGACATCTGTAACTATTCCCCTCCCTTGTGGAAGTTAATAACACCCTCCCCAGTATTCAGCCTTTGAACTCAGTGTCGGAGCAGTGAACGCCTCACGACAGTGCCTCACCACCACGAACAGTGTAACAGTGCCTTTGCCCTCCTGAACCAGACATAGACTCCTGTGCATACAATATCCTGTGCGATACTAGACCCATTAATGCCACCCTATGTGTTGATTTTTGTCTATGAGATTGTGTAAGATTGTCTACCTGTTCCACATCAGATGAATTTGTCAATATACGTGTAAGGTTGTTGCCCTGTGTTTTTATTCCCTGACCCTCTCTTTTTTGTCTAAGCTCCGCTCTAGAAAGAGAACCCAGCTGCACTCTAGGCGTTCTAGGGATGGGAAGTTGCCCCTTAAACACCAAGCATATATATATATATATATATATATATATATATATATATATATATATATATATATATATATATATATATATATATATATATATATATATATATATATATATATATATATATATATATATATATATATATATATATATATATACTGTAATATATATATATATATATATATATATATATATATATATATATATATATATATATATAATCATAGATGATGAGAAAACATATGCTTTTATTATTTTTCATACCAAGAAGTTGACGATAATCCTTTTCATAATCTTAAGAATACAATGACGAATACTGTACACGAACATCGTAAGACAAGTACAGCAGAGAGAGAGAGAGAGAGAGAGAGAGAGCAACAAGAGCCGAACCCCTGACAGGCGAGAGAGAAAAATGAGGTTGGAGTGGTGACAACACTGACTGCTGGACTGTCATATGTTCTCTAGCTGACTACCACCACCCTCACCCCTCCCATTCCACTTCCCGCCCTCTCTCCCTTTCCTTCCCATTTTCCAACATTTGTCTTCTTTTCCTTCCCTTTTTCCGTCATTTTGCTTCGAGTTGTTTACCTACATTTTCTTGATCTACTCCCATGGGCCTTCAGTAGCTTGTGAAGCGAGTGCGGGTGTTACATTTTATTTTGTGTGTGTGTGTGTGTGTGTGTGTGTGTGTGTGTGTGTGTGTGTGTGTGTGTGTGTGCGTGTGTGTGTGTTTGTGTGAAGAAAATAACCCTAACTGTTTCCATCCAATTATGATCATGGTAAGTGGAGAAGTTGACTTATTATGCTGGAGAACAGTACGTAAACGGTCAAGGTCACAGGGCAAACCATGTGGAAATTTTTTTAATCCAATATACTAAACTTGCAGCATGGGATGAGAGTAAGGTTAGAACAATGGGCTTCAATTTTGAGGACAATCAGCCAAAGGTTGAGGTTATATTGCAAAGTTAAAGTTAGACCTCCGCGTCTGAATAAAATTGCCACAACAATTTTGACAATGATTTGAACCAAACATCGTGGAAGAGTTCAGGAATTTTTAAAACGATTGAACTGGAGTTTGTGAAAACACTAAATCGAAGGTCAAAGTCACAAGAAAAGGTTGGCTATATATATTTATTGTTACGTCCTCGTTCCCACACTGCCACAGGCTCAAACAGCAGTAGTACAGAACAGGAAGGACGTTGCCCATAGAGTTGTTCTTCCTATGGTCAGCCTTTAGGTGTGCAGTACACAAGATCAGCTGAGGCGAAAATAAACACTGGCTTCTTATAGTTCACTGACTTTATTTTCTTAGTAATTCCACTTAATGTCTTCCAACTTCTCTTCACTGTTCTCACAAGCACTGGAACTATATATACTTTACTAATTAATTACACTTAATGCCTGACAACACTTCACAGTTAGTAAACGTAATGCTTGCTAACACTTCACTTATTACACAAGTGCCGAAAATAATCTTCACTGACAGTACTTCCACTTAATGCTTGACACTTCACTGTTTTCCCAAGTTCCAATGATATATAAACTTCAATAATCCGTCACTGTTTGCCACTGTTTTCACAAGTATCAAAAATATACAATCTTCACTGACACTGACACTGCACCAAAACCGACTGCACTTCACTCAAACTGACCTGACACCCGACTAAACTTATAATAATCCCTACTCCATCCTATATAAGCTTGCTTTACTCTCGAAACTTCTACATTCTACGAGAACAAGTTGCCAACTCAGAGACAACCAAAACAAGCTATAACTGTCCTACATCATTTAACACTCTAAATCATTTACCATATGAACTTAAATTACATAATTTAAAAAGCAATCACTTAAATAAATCATTATAGAGAAAAAGCACAAAAATTAATGCATAACTTACGAAATAACTACGTTCACAAACAGCAAGCAAACTGGCAACTCTCTCGTACCGAAACTAGCTACCGTAAATATCAGGAAACGTCGAGAAAGATCTCGTTATATATATATATATATATATATATATATATATATATATATATATATATATATATATATTCGATTCAAACCAAACTCTGTGGAACACTTGAAGGTAAAGCACGGATTAAGTGTTTCAATTTTGAGAATCATCAGCCATATGCCAAAAACACGTGGAAACATCGAATCTTATGGTTACTGGGCAAGGTGAACTCAGTGTCTGTACGATTTAGACCACAATTGGTAGAGCGTTTACCAATCAGGCACGAATGAAGTAAATACGTTTTGAGAGCAATCTGTCCGAGTCGAAGGCCATGGGGCTTAGTCATGTGTCTGGGCTTTTTAAACTAAATGGCTACCGCGGTTGTGACACGAATTTTCTTCTTCTTTACTCTCTCTCTCTGTCTCTCTCTCTCTCATGCTCATATTTCACTGCAACCCTCTCTTAGTCAAGAACTTGCTACATTTTAAAACCACTTCTCGATATTCTACTAGTCTTTACCGTCCTTGATGTTAATGTAGTTTAGCAAAGAAAACCAGATAAAGCACTTCAAGCCGTAGTTCTGATAACTGTCTGCTCGTTGCTATCCACTTCACCAGTGTAGGCCCTATCTCCCGAAAGGGTGACAGCAGCCCCATCCTCTGACTTTTATAAATAATGTAATGATGTATTAAAGTGGAAAATATCCAGAATTAATAGCATCCTTCAGGTACAAATGCCTCCATTGGCACTTTTTTTTTTTTTTTTTTTTTTTTTTTTACAGTGAAGCAACTAAATTTTGTCCCGTGTGGTGTACTGTTTATGATCATAAACTTTGTAACTAATATTTATTTGCTTTTGTCGTAAGCTCTGTCTGGGCTGGCCATCCGGGGTTGAGTACACACAAGGATATTTCATTCAGGCTAAACACAGGATTTAGCTTTTTTAAATATGAGAGAAATACTGACTGGAAAGGGTGAACGTTCGCTGTTGCAAATATGTAGTTTGTCGCCACATGCTATTCTGCAGCAGAGAAGGCTGACTGGTAAAAGACGGTCACGTAAAATCAACAAAGTACAACTAAGAAATCTGTGGTGCCAACGGGAAAATCAATCCACTTTTATCCACCTCTGTATTAGTACAGGAAGGAAATAGTATTTTTTATTGCAGAGGTTCCCAATCTTTTTTGTCTCCTTCCCCCTTTTCCAACCACGCTCCCACCTGTGGACCCCTACAACAAAATAGGTCTAGCTAGCAAAATTGATAGCAGCTATTTCTGCAACAAATACATACATTCATGTGTCACACGCCATGCATTGTAATTCTGCTTAAACTGCATGTTTACGAAAACAGGAGACATTCAGTTCAGCACACTTTATTATTTTGATGGTCGTCAGCTCTAGTCATCAGTCAAACCCAGAAACAGTTCCACAATATACCCTGTAGCAAAATTCTAGCATTTTAACATTGTTTTAAGTATTGTATAGTCAGAATTTTATACTGGACTGCATGTCTCTTAATTCCAGTAGAATAAAAATGTAAAAATATATAGAATCCCTATGGACTCCTTGAAATTCTTCCATGGACCCCCGGTTGAAAACCACTGTTTTATTGTCTTTGACGAAGCATTATGCAGCAGTAATATCTGTATGGCGTACTACAAACAATTACCATACATAACGACACAGGTACAGCTAGGTCGCTTATGCCACAACCATACAGAGGTAGGCTGCCGCACATCAATTTCTGGTCAACATATTTATATACGGAATTTGTTGGTTACTTTAAAATATTTTCAACCATAAACCGGTCAGTTACAACTGGCAAAAGGGTTAAAAACTGTGTTTGTTATATCATCTAATCATATCAGGACACTGGGTCACGTAAGGCGAACGGTAGGACTGTTAACGATACTGTTTTCAAAGTGCGAGGATATGATGTCTGATAAGTGATATTAGGTACAGTATATAAAAGGCGTAATATGGAGGAGAATGTAAAGAGGAACAACTTTTTTTTTTTTTTTTTTTTTTTTAACAGGCAAAGAATCGAATTACAAGTTGAGATTGAATATTGATCAAAATGGAAAAGTGCGGATGTTCAAACTGCTAAATAGTGTTGTGAGAAAAACAAGTATCATGAAGATAAACTGTATGAAGAAAGGGGGTCGGCTGGGGCTTTGAGCGTGGTACCGTGAATTGAAATGTAAGGCAGGGAGATGAGAAACACTGTACCGAATATTAGTAACAATATTATCGTACAGTTATGGAGCATGGGCGATGCCTGAGGTACTGTACCTAAATGAAGAGTGAGAACTGTTGAACCATGTTACCTCAGACGTGCCTGTGAAATGACTTCGAGGAAGAGAAAGTAAGATGGATGGATCATGAAGACTGCATGTACAGGATGTTTTAGCACATTCGCCCCCTCCCCATTACCCAGGCGAAATGAGTACCAATAAATAAGGCTACCTACACAAGATAATACTGTAACCTTTGGACATCTCACAAGCAAAGCTTTATGTTGTTTAACCAAACTGCTTAGTTTCAGATAGTTTTTCTGAACCGATGTGAACGGGTGAAAGTGGGAAGAATCGATAGATCTGACGCATCATGGCAATCACTTTTCCTATCGCTAAAGGACAGCCACAGGGTATTATACTGTAGTCATGGGTTGCCAGGTTCCAGGCTCGTTTGACAACACCGGCAGAATGGTTGAGGTACCTGGCTACCCTGGTGAATGTTCTCTAGCGATGCAAAAAGTAATTTCCATGATGGGTCAGATACATCGATTCTTCTCACTTTAACCCGCCCACATCGGTTCAGAATAACTCGATCTTTCAAAAGATTGTTAATTAACATAAGATTTGACATGCGAGATTCAAAAGACTGCATAATTATCTTGTACAGGTAGCATCATTAGTTGGAGTCTCATTTCATTTAAGCAAAGACAGGGAGTTGGGGGGGGGGGGTACCATTTTACGAACGGACTGTAGAAGTTCACATTTTGAATGGTTCGGTTACTTCCAACAAACAGGGATGAGTGGCTGGCAAGATGATTATGGACATGATGTAGTTTAAAAGAGAGGGAGACCGGTACCAGGCTGGAAAGAACAAATTACAGAATATGCACAGGATGGCGATATGTTGTGAGAAGAGGTGTCATTACTGTAGAGACGCATATTCCTGGGCACCCTTTTGTTGAGGCTACCCCTCACAGGATACGTCGTCAGGCTATAGATAAATGCACATATAAACAGACAAACATTTAACCCATTGGTTAAATATTTTTATATATTTTAAAAATTTTCAGATATTTTAAAAGCTGAAGAAAAGTTGCATCGCAGGGTAGCCTACGAACCAATGAGCTTCGCGACTGTGAACCAATAGGGGAAGGGTGGTAAGTTAAATACTGTTTTTAAAAAAATTCTTCACATGGTAACCTTGGGCACCAGTTGAATAATCAATTTACTTCAATTACTCAATCATTTAAAATACCTCTCTTTGTGATACATGGGTATTGTTCTTCACTTGCTTTAGTTGCTCTTTTCATCGAGACGGAACCGACTGATTGGCACTTATGGTCAATGGAAACTAAATCTTTGGAGTAGGCTAATTTTTCGTACTTTTGGTTGAGGTATTTATGTTTTGTGCGTAATATTATCTTTTTTTCATAATGTCAGGATGGCAGAGAAGAAGGTAATACATAGGAATAACAAAATAAATACAAGTTTACTCATACATACCCATACCCACCTACCTCCCCCACACATGCATATATATATATATATATATATATATATATATATATATATATATATATATATATATCCCACGCCACACCGGTCCATGTCTCCAGCTATCTTATACCCCTCTTCCACTCACCCAGACCCACGGGAAGGGCATTGGCCAGGTGCATTACCCTCTGACAAGGACAACGCTCACCAGGCTCAGGGTGGGACTTGTTTCAAGGCAGTCCCAAGCAGGCCCTTGGTAGCAGAGTCCACCAGACCTGCCACTAAAAGAGATAGAACGACCACCGGTCCTCAAAGCCCTACTTTTCCCCAGGGGAGCAGCAGCACAGTACAGTAGAGTCCATCGGACCTGATGTAGAAGGAAAGTCCACCGTACCTCCTTCTTCTGCCACCCCCAGGTGAAATACCCACTCAATTGAGCAAACCCAACACCACCACCCCAAGAGGAGGCCACGGGGAGGCTTACATGTGTCCCGCTCCACACTGGCCCGTGTCCCCAGCTACCTTATGCCCCTCTTCCACCCAGTCAGACCCATGGGAAGTGCATCGGCCAGGTGTATTACCCTCTGACGAGGACAGTGCTCACCAGACTCAGGGTGGGACTTGTTTCAAGACAGTCCCAAGTAGGCCCTCTGTAGCAGAGTCCACCAGACCTGCCACTAAAGGAGGTAGAGAGTCCACCGGACCTCCTTCTTCTGCCACCCACCTTCAGAAGCAGGCATCTCAGACCGTCAGCCAGACGACCTTCACATGCAGTCCTAAGGAGGGAGGTGGGCCCGTGGTAGAGTCCATCGGCCCTGCCACCAGGGTAGAGACCACCGATTGTCTCCCAGCTGCAACTTTCCTCCAGCAGCAGGAGAGCGGTAGAGTCCATTGGACCTGCTGCGGGAGCCAGAAAGTCCGCCAGACTTCCTCCTCCTGTTGTCCCCGGGATGAGTGGTCCTCTTACAGAGTCCATCGGACCTGTCAGACCGAGGGAGAATCCACCAGACCTCCTTCATCCACTGCCCCGGAAGGGAGCCTGGATAGAGTTCATCGGACCTGCCAAGCGGAAGGAGAGTCCACCAGACCTCCTTCCTTTGCCCTGGAGTGGAGTTCCAGTAGAGTCCATTGGACCTGCTAGGCTGGGGGAGAGACCACTGGTCGTCCCTCCTCCACTACCCAGGAGGCTCCCCAAGAGGGCACAGTCTCTGGCTCAGCCCGCTCCTCCAGAGACCGAGCGAGACACTCCCCCTGCTCCCCCTCCTCTACAAAGGGTGGAGACTGCTCCCCAACAGGACTCCTGTTGGAGAATGTCTGGAGTGGACCTGTCGTGAGCCTGGGTGTCCTGTCCCTGCAGCCCAGCCACCAACGCCCCCAGCAGCTGACGGACTCTCTAAGGGCAAGCAGCTGCAGACAGCCCCTGACAGCTTTCCCCTCTCGGCGAGACCGCAGCCCTTGGACCTCGAGGGGCACCCCGCAGCTGACCCCAGGCCCGGACCAGGCCGGACCCTCCTCCAGGACTCCCACCACGGCCAAGGGCAGGCATATACTGTATATATGAAAGCATACATGTACGAATATATATATATATATATATATATATATATATATATATATATATATATATATATAGAAATATATAGAGTATACTGTTTATGGAGAGAGAGAGAGAGAGAGAGAGTTGAAAACTGGCAGCGTTTTTAAAAAATATAGTACCCTGTCCTACTCCCAAACTTTAGATTTTTCTTATGCTCTCTCTCTCTCTCTCTCTCTCTCTCTCTCTTGGCATCAATTAACTATACTGTTCACTTTGATTTTGTAGCAAAAAAGAAAGAACAAGAAGCTTGATAAGATCTGTCATTTCTTGTTTGGTCACGACGAATGTGCTTTGTGGGATTGTTTTAGTCTGAACCAAAGTCAGTCTTTCAAAGGACCTAGCTTGCCAAATTCTACTTAATGGAGCATTCCAAGTGGCTTTAATGACTTTGTAACACGTCTTCCTTACGAGCTCTTCTTTACATTGCAACTCAGAATCCTCTTCATACATTTCTTCGCCATTGCTAATGGTGATGAAGCCACTAAAATGGCGAACTCACATAAAACATGTTAATAAAGTTTTAGGAGAAAACTAATCCGCTATGGATGAGTTGCCCCTAGCAGGGAAAGCTCCATCGCTAGTACGGTCAGTGAAACAGCCAGTCTATTAGATTTGGCTGTCCACCAAAATTTCCTTTTCAACCTAGTATTCTGGACCAACAATTTCTGTAATATCCTTTCGTTATCATTTCCCATACACAACTTCAGTCCCCTTTGCTCTATATTCTCCATACATCGATTAGTTTCTTCTTATTCCACTCTATTTACTTTAAGTTTCCTTACTTTGCATCCCCGTTTACCTCCCCATCATCATTCCCTTCTTTCATCCCATGCATTATCTCCTAAACACCTTTCTATCCCATTTCTCTTCTCCCAATTCAGTTCCGGAGAAAAAGCGATACAAATGCTATTAAGAGATGATTAGAGAGAACTGGTACACAAAAGGGGGATCGCTGTCCGAATCCAGACCATAAAGAGCTTCAGTATGAATCCGAGTGATTTCCATTGCTGAATGTTCAGTATCCCCCTTTAAATGAAAGACTCACAATATTTAGCATCTTTACTGCAGATGGATTTCGCCCACCATTTTAATTTCATTGGGATACATTTCAGAGCTGGGCACTTCCACAGTCACTTCCGCAAACTGCAAATTCTGCAATTGTGGAAGTGTGATTTCACTTGCTGATTTACATTTGCAACAAATTCAACACAAATCTGCGGTGTTCTGCTTGCAGATGCACTTCTGCCAACACAAATCTTCCCCGAACCAGCATGGCCTAGCCGGGCAGATGGTGATGGGTGAGTCACCGGCTCGCCGGCACTGCACGCCACTCCTGCACTGTTGCAATTTGTACGAAAAATATTGTATAAATATGATAAATTCATCTTCGGTACGATGTACAATAGCATTTTTCATTATAGTACATTCTCTACAATAATTTTACAATTATTCCTTCATATATATATATATATATATATATATATATATATATATATATATATATCGTTAAGAAGCGGATTTGTTAGGTAGTCGAGAAGTTTCTCACTGATTCCCGATGATAACCTAGTTCAAGTACGAGTCAGAGTTGCCAGTTTCTTGCTGTTTGTGAGCATAGTTGTTTCATAAGTTATGCATTAATTTTTGTGCTCTTTTTCTTTATAATGTTTTATTTATGTGACTGATTGCTAAACTATGTGATTTAATTTTGTATACTAAATAATTTCGAGTGTTATGCAGTGTAAGAAAACTCTGGCATATTTTGGATATCTCCTAGTTCGTAACTGATGAAACTATTCTCTCTCTTTCTGGAATTGTGGAGAAATGTAAAAGTTTCTAGTGTAATGTAAGGCTATACAAGAATGGGGAAGAGAGCAGAGTGAGTTCAGTCGGTTTTCAGTTTGAATGTAGTGCAGTGCAGTGTCAGTGAAGTTTGTATATCATCGGTACTTGTGAAAACAGTAAAGTGATCTTGGCAAACAGTGAAGTGTTACTGAAGGTTGTATATCATCGGCACTTGCAAAAAATAGTGAAGTGTTGCCAAGGTTGTATAGCTCCAGTACTTGTAAGAATAATGAAGTTGGAAAGCATTAAGTGTACTTATTTGGAATATAAAGACAGTGAACTTGAGAAGCCAGTGTTTATTTATTTTTGACTCAGCTGCTCTTGTGTGCTGTACACTGAAAGGCTAACCATAGGAAGAACAACTTACTGGGCAAATCCTTCCTATACTGAACTACTGCTGTTGGAGCCTGTGGCAGTGTGAGACGGGGATGTAACAGTGGTATCAGGCGTGGGATAATTTAAGGGCTGCAGTGAGTCGAACCTTTGACATGGAGGCAGAAAGTGTATAGACAAGAGGCCAAGCTAAGGAGGAGAAGGCATCACTGGGTGCAATTATGGAGCTATTACAAGCACAACTACAGGCACAGAATGAAGGACAAAAAAAAAAAAAAAAATCAAAGAAGAATTACAAGCAAAAAGTGTCCAGTTACAAGCACAAAGTGTACAACTACAAGCACAGAATGAAGAACTACAGGCACTGAATGAACGACAGAAAGAACTCAAAGAACTATTACAGGCACAAAGCGCACAATTGAAGGCACAGAGTGAACAACTAGAGGCACAATGAGAAGAACAAAAAGAACGATATGAACAACTTCAAGAGGCATTACAGGAACAACAGAGGGAATTACAACTGAGGATGCAAGGACAGCTAGATGCTTTCATGGGGGAAATGAAGGACAAACAGCAACAGCTTAACCCCTTAACCGCGGGGATGTTGGAAGCTATCCGTGCCAGTCCCACGGGGATAATCGCGCTCCGACTGACTTTATGAAAATATTTGTCAAAAGTCAGATATCAGTCCTAGAATATTACAATTATATACACATATGGCACACACCTTCAGCTTTCTCCTGGGATGTTTGTTAAGCCTTCATCGACTATCGTAGGACTTGTGGAGACTTCTGAAGTTGGGTAATGAAGTCTCCATTTTACACTTCCCGACACCCCGCAATATGATTACCACTGCCTGATATTATTACTAGAAACACTATTCTATGAATATCAAGTAGTTTGGAATCCATACTCCAAAAAAAAAAAAATAAACACTGTGAAAGTAATGTAAATTACAAGCGAGTACGAGCTTTCCACCCGCGCTCATTCCCCGCTGGTATTCTGTCATTTATTTTTCATGAGCACACTCACACTTTATGTTCCTAGTACTTTATTACACTTATATATATATATATATATATATATATATATATATATATATATATATATATATATATATATATATATATATATGCAGTATTTATCCATAAGTTTCCTTTAGTAATAGTAGTTTATTTTCACTCAAGGCATTCACTTTCTCGTTCAGTAAACTAGCGTAGAGAGTGAAGCTTTCACTTTCACTGTCATGACTCCAAGTATTTGTACTCATATTCTTATATTACTAATTATTTACATTTCTATTTACATTTTCTATTTTATTTACATTATTTACATTTCTATTATATTTACATTATTTACATTTCTATTATATTTACACTGTTATGCACTGTCACTTGCAGTAACTTATAAAACTATTTTCCACTGTTCAATTATATTTACATCCATTGTTTTCACTTGCTATTTACACATTATTTCTGCATTATTTACATTCCCGCTTGCACTGTTTTAGAAATGTTTCAGGATGTGGTAATCAAAGAAGCAGGGTACACAGAGGAGAACCTGGCACTCAGCGCACTGCCAAGAGGTGCGTTTGTGCTCAGGTGTGCGCCGGGTGGTATGTGCACATACCTGGCATATGCGGATCGCACCATTCCTCTTCCTAGTGGCAGGCATTTGCACCAGTCTGTGCCGATCCATGTACGCCCTCTGCTCAAGTCTATCAGGAAGTCTTACAGCATGACACCTTGGAGTTGATGCTGTCACCCTACCATATCTTTCAAGCCGCTGCTGAACAAAGGTCCTGGTGAACAACCTCAGGGAGAAGGACTTGGGTGGCTTTACCTTCATCTTGTACAGGATGAAGGCATTTAGCATCATCATAAAAAGATGCAGAAACACTTTCCTGTACTCGTACCTCCTAGTATTCTTCCTGAGGCAGTCGATCTCTCCAGTCATTATGTCGGACTTGTCCATCAGCCGCATGCTGATGACAGCATCAGGTTTCAACACAGGTTCGCCTGTCTTACGGTCAACCTTCCCACTGTCTTTCAGTTCCCCCTTGTGTACGGTGGTAAGCATGTGCACGACCCTCTTATCATGCCACCGTATTGCCAGCATCTTCTCAGACTTGCATAGGTGCACATCTCCCCACTGTGAAGTTCCTGCCTCGGGGAATTTGGGGAACTGGGCACGATTGCTCTTGACAGTGCCACAGGAGCCAATGCCGTGCTCTGAAAGGTATTTAGCATGTTTCGGTGCTGTATAATAGTTGTCAGTATACAGCACATGATTCCCACTCAAATACCTTTCAAGCAGCACTTTCACTACACAGCCTGAGAAGCCAAGGAGGTGTGTTTTGTCCAGACTGACAATGCTGGCTAAATAGATGATGAAGTCAAGGAAGTACTCTGTCTTACGATCACACAGTACAAAGAACTTTATTCCAGTCCGATGACGTTTGCTTGGAATGTACCTCAGACGTCCTCTGAACAGAACCAAGGATTTTCATCTATGGCAACCTTCTGAAATGGGTGGAAGAATGACATAAATTTATTCTTCATTCTGTTCAGAATCTCCCGGATCATCCAGAGTGGGTCAGTCTGGGAAGGTACCTCGTTGTTGGTGAAGTGCAAGTTTCCCATGATGTTACTGAACCGATCTCTGGCCATGTACTTATTGAAGGTGGGTGAGGGTAGTAAAGGGTCCATGGACCAATAATCTTCCAACTCATGCTTCCGTGAATGAGGCATGAGAAGCATGAGGGCGAAGTACACATATAATTCCTGCACTCCAAGGATGGTCCACTGTTGCATTTTCGCTGTACCTGCAGCACTTGCAGCACATTTTGACTCGTACCTGTCGGTCTCATCACATATGTGCTGCATGAACTCGTCATCAAAGAAGGCCAAAAGGTAGTCCACACACTCAGCATCCTCATCAAGAGTGAAGGCATGCTGTATCCCTATGGAGCTCTCGTCAAAGTGGTGTTGTTCCGGAATGAAATCGGAACCTTCCGTCCACACGAAGGCATCCAGGGTTCCCTCCTGTGGCCGTGTAGGCAGGGTGATGGTGGATGAGGGTGGCTGTGAGGCAGACTGGGCTGTCTCAAGGTCACTCTGACTGACCCTAGGTTGTTGTGTACCACTAACAGCCCTTACTCTAGAAACAAGTCTTCTTTGACAATGAGTAAGGGATTTACCTCATCCCCAATGGCGTGTCTTCACTGTAGGTGCTGATGGAGACTCCGATGATGAAGACTCAGGAGAAATTTCGGCTGAAGATGTGGAAGATATTAGTGAAGTGGGGCTGGGAGAGCAGGGAGGTGATTCACCTTGGGACTCATGGCGGGCTGGGTCACACGGGGCCATTGTTCCGGGGCTAACCCGCCTCCTCTTCGCTCCCTTCCCAAATTCCTTCCCTTGCTGCACTAAGGGCTCCATTCCCTTGGAGCCAGGATGCATTTGGGACACTGAAGCACTCGTACTGGAAGTTTGTCACCATTTCCTCCATATGCTCATCACACAATTCACACGAAAGATCAAAGTCACTATCCATCATTATCTTTGATAAATCAGCCAGTTCACTTCAACAGCAGAGTCACTTAGTCCTTTACCCCTTCCCACACAAGGTTTAATAGGGGTAGAGGTCACAGGGACCTTTGCAGTGGGCTCAGAAGCGGTGGAAATGGAGGGGCGCGAATCCAACATGGTTTCACCTCGAAAGATGACAGTAAACTGAATGATGTGGTGTACATGTGCAGGGATAGGTTGACAATGTCAGTGTGGTGACAGCTGCTAATTTATATGCTATGAAATGATTTGCAGAAAATCTAGACAATACATAATAAATTAGGTAATTCCAGGTGAATGTAAATATCACTTAGGCTTCTCCCTTCCTTTCTTCTATACATTTTTATTTCGAGAACAGGTCATACAGCATATTTCAAGGGGAAATAAGCAGAGAAAACTAGCGAACGAGTGCACATGGGGTGTTGCCAGGTGATAATTAGCCAATTCTGGGTGTATGGCACTATTAATTACCTTTTTTTCTTTTTTATATATATTATTTTGTGTAACAATAGGGCATAGGGCACATTTCAATGGATGAAATCAGTGGAAAAATCTGGGCAGGATTTGCGTAGTGCGGCACGGCTGGGCAGGCGGGAGGAGAGGGTAATGGAGGGGAGGTAGGGATGGGAGTCAAGAACGGGGAAAAATGGCTAAATTGTCAACAATGGACGGGCGTACAGATGACTTTAGTAGCACTGAATATTGTTGGACACCAGCAGTACTGACAGATGATACATGTCAACACTTAAAAGCCTGGGCAAATTCAAAATAACACAGAATCACAAAAGGCACCCCGCGGTATGATCCATTGTGCCCGATGAAAGTGACGCCCCGTGGTTAAGGGGTTAAGGAGGAAGTAGATGCTAAGCTTGAGTAGCAGAACTATGAGAGGGCAGTGCAGCTTCCTACTAGGGTCAAGGGTGCTGCAATGGAAATTCTGGGTCAGATATTAGTAGTGGAGAGGATGCAAATTTACAACCAGTGCCGGAGTGGCTACAGTGGAGTACACTGCAGTCATCTTGGGAAGGGGTTTCAGGGTTGGGCCCTGTGACCAGCAGCTGCTGGAGTCAGTGGAACCTTCTTTGTTTGAACAACGGACTACTGGAGCATCAGTGGGAAATATCTGATGGCCTCAGCAAGTGTTGGCAGCTGGTGGTTCCGAAGAAGATGAGATGTGGGATCTTGGATGAGAATCATAACCAGATCACTAGAGGGCACCTGGGAGTGAAGAAAACTCTAAGCCACCTGCGACAAAGGTTCTACTGGATTGGCATACATAAGGATGTTGGAGAGTGATGTCGGACCTGTGATGTGTGTTGTGCCAAGAAGGGACCCAAGAAATGTGCTTGCACTCCTCTTCAGCTGTACAAAATGGGTGCACTGATGGAATGTGTTGCAATGGACATTGCTGGACCTCTGCCACTCACTGAAAGAGGAAACTGGTGTATATGTGTCACCATGGACTACTTTACAAAGTGGCCAGATGCCTATGCCGTCCCTGATAAAGAGGCTGCCACTGTTGCTCAGGTGTTTGTTGACCAGTTTTTCTGTCATTTTGGGATGCCATATGAGCTACATTCAGACCAGGGTAGGAACTTTGAGTCTGCCGTGTTCTGTGAATGGTGCAAGTTACAGGGGATCGAGAAGACCAGGACGATCCCACTAAGGCCACAATCAGATGGGATGGTAGAGAATTTCAACTGGACCCTGGGACAAGAACTGGCCAAGTACTGCGTAGATGGACAAATGGAATGGGACCAGAAATTACCTGCGTTGCTGATAGCATATCGGTCTGCATCTCATGAGTCTTCCAGTTACACACTTGCAAAACTGATGTTGGGTCATGAGTTACGCTTACTCATTGACTTGTTAATGGGAAGACCACCTGGTGAAGAGATGCCTACAGACACCTCCAGCTATGCAAAGCATCTTCAGGAAAGGCTGGCTAAGGTACTATCACAAACAAAAGTTTGTTCCCCCAACCAGCCATTGTGTGAATCAGAAACACCTAAGGATCGAAAAACGAAGCATCTGAAAGAAGCGCCATTTTCACCCAACAGATGATGCACAGTAATGATTATGTAGGGAGGTTGGGAGAGGGTGCTGCGACGAGAGGAAGTTTGTATCTGGATGCAGATAACGTAGCTTAATCACTGGATGTTGATATGAGAACAATAAGAACAGTAGTGTTTGGTAACAGTATTTGTATGCGTGGTGTATATTGTAGCAGCAACAGTGGATGAGTTAATAGTGTGATTACTAGCAATAAGAGCACTGGAAATGAGTTATTTGAAAGGAGCATATGGAGTCACATGGAGAGACAGACAGGCAAATGAGGAAGTGGGAGAGCGTTGTGGTGTGAATGTGATAGAATGTGTCAAGAACGGCGTATATATGCAGAGTTTGGCCATGTGGAGATGGATATTGAGAGACTAATGAGGAGAGTGTATGTGAGTGAGGTAGAGGGAGAAAGGGAGGGGGAGGCCAAGGATGAAATGGAGGGGTGGAATGGAGAGGTATATGAGGGAGGGGGCTGCGAGCTGGGAGCAGGGCATTAAAATGGTGGGGGACAGGGGGACATGGAGGCAATTTGTTTGTGGTTACCCCTTATGGGATTAAGGCGTCTGGCGATAGACAGAGGGACAGACTAGCTATATACTGAAATCACACGTATTAAGTGTTATAGCAAGGGCATATGATACTTCTTACTGTTATACAGTACAGCATTTGTGATATTTTAAATGCCGATAAATGGTCAGCATTCAGACAACTTGTGATACCAAACAATAACTTTATTTTTTTCTCGTTATATATTATTAATTTATTCCACACAGTACCAACACATGGTAAATATCGTGCAGATAAAGAAAAATATCACACACCATTATGTGTATTTCATCAACAAATGTTGTGCCCTCCCTCCCTCACCAAGTACTAAGTGTATTGCAGGAATTATTGACTAAAATATACACCTGGCAGGTTTCCCTCAACCTCGAGGGTCAACATATCAGCAATAGCGGTGTTCATTTATCTTAGTTTTCCACTTTACTCCACTGACAGGCTACTTTAACGAGCAAAAATAGCGCTGCAGTGTCTTCTTCTTTTAACAATAGCGGTGTTCATTTTTCTTAGTTTTCCACTTTACTCCAATGACAGGCTACTTTAACTAGCAAAAATAGCACTGCAGTGTCTTCTTTCTTTTCTTTTAGTAATCTAGCAGTGAGGTAAATTGTAAATCAAGGCATATTATGTAGACTATAGTTATTGTTAGGCACAATTGCATCAGCCACAGCAGCAGTAAGTAGCTCAAATTGTACAGTACTAGCAGTGGTTGTAGAAGTGTAAAGAAATTACTTTTCAACAACTCCCGTTCAACAGATTTATATTAATAGAAAATTTTGCTTCTTCAGGAGTGGTGTGGTGGTTAATAGTAGTGTGTAATATGGTTTGCATATTTACCTGTATTCCATGTCTCTTAAGAGTGCTTTCGAAACTGCAGTGTCTGATCTTAGGCGCTAACTGCAGTGTATGTGGGTAGCAGTATATTCTAACTCTCTAGTTGTGAATTAGTTGCAAAGTGTCTGTCAGTCCTAAATGGAGATTCCTTTCCAGAATACTGAGCTGACCTCTTCATAAAGCACACACGAATACAGCTGTATGAATGTCCGTTGCTTCACGTCTGCCATTATAGAATGTAGCTGGGTAAGCCATTATAGTATCTCGAATGGAATATTAAAGTTCAACGATCATGGTAATGATATTGATGATGAAAATGATGTCTAACTACAGCAAAACCCAGCATCGTCAACTGTGACTTGGCTTGTCAGGAACAACAAGTTCCTCACCATGAAAGTCAGTAAATCCTTCATTGTCTTAAAATATTGGTACTTTGTTGACTACATTGTATTATATTATCCACAACAATCATGAGGTCTTGTTAAAATGTTAACAAATAAGATATTACCCCTACCAAAGACTCCTGTCCCTCCCTTAACCTACGCCCTTAAACGTCCCTCGCAATTCAAACCGTGTGTGTTTGGGGGGGTGGGGGAATTGATTACATCTGATACATTATGTGATAAATTGGGAGACTACACTCATTATCTTACCATGTGGGTAAGATAAGCATATGTGAACCATTTATGGGATATTAATTTTCTATGGGCAACAAGGAAAAAATAGGCTGCACTGAGTTTGGAGCAGATGCTGTAAAATAAACGCCTCAAAGTATTTTAATACATGTTAACCCTTTTGCACACAGATAAGTTAATAAGTTTTCTGGGATATGATGCACCAGTTTTTATCCCCTCCCCCCTGGCTGCTGCATTCTCCAAAAATGTGTATTCTCAGCTTATTTTCACCACCCAAACACATTTATTTTGCCACAAAACTCTCATATTCCTATTCGTCGATGTTTGTTCTACAGGATAAGCAGAAAAAGAACACATTATACGTATGTTAGGGCCCACGGAATAAACATTCAGGATCATAGATTTCACTTCCCAACATCCTAAGTCGAATGTTTACTAATCAAGCTCTACATCTTATACATCAATCGAAAGAGAATTTTATTAGCTTTCGAGTGGGGGAGGTCCCAGTTTGATACGAGGTATGGTCTTCGAGTAATAAGTGAAAAAGTAAAACCCATTTCCGACAGATAACAATTTTTTTATTTGGGGAACTTTAGCGAAGAACTTTTCTCAGCACTGTTATGTTTTTAGTTCATCATCTTATGCAGAATTTCATTCGCTTTCATTTGAGCCAAGAATGGTAATCCTAGGTCTCATAGTTTTCGAGAAAAAAAAAAAACTACAGTGTATTTTCCTGAGTGCTGACCCGCCATCAGCCGCGATCACTTACATTACTTTCCCATAGCATGCTAACACTTTTATGGTTGCTAGTTACTCTTTCTTTGGTTTTATACCAACATCTATATTATATAATTACTTCTGTTTTGTTTTTAGTCCTCTCAGAAACCACACATGAACATTAAACCTGTTGCTAGCAACTGAAACTGAAGCTGTACTTATTTCCCTGTCATTTGTGTTGAGGTAAATAACAATATATATGTATATGTAAATATACTGACATAAATAGAGGTAAATAGATAAATAAAAAAGAATATCACATACTTCTCCAGTGGTGATGATCTTCCTGCAGGACCAGATCAGTTGGGAGGTGAGGAGTTTTGTACTGTGTGTGTGTGTGTGTGTGTGTGTGTGTGTGTGTGTGCTCCACTAGTGAAGGTATTGGTCAGTACGGTACCAGTCGAAACAATCATCCATGCAAAGCGGCACATCACATCCAGGACACAAGTTCCTTGTGTCCTTCCTCACCCCTAACTTGAAGCACAAGGTACACCTGAGCTTCTTCTTGTTGGGGATCCTCACTCGGTGGTGGCCCAAAGTGCAATCCAACCTCATGTCGTTGTCAATCATCCGGCGACGCTTGCTTGGATACCCTCGTGCTCTGTGGTCCTGTCGTGAGGGGGCTGCAGGCCCAGGGATGGATTCTCCTGACGGACCAGCAACTGGAGGTGGTGGTGATGCTGGCATCCCTGATGGGCCTCCTGCATGTGGTGCTGATGGTGATGGTGGCACCTGTGATGGCCCTGCTGCAGGTGGTGCTGGTGTGGGGTGTCCTGCAGGCTATGCTGGTGCTGAAGGTGGCTGGGCCTATCCTGGCAGTGGTGGTCATGCCCGTGGCGTGCCAGGTGTTGCTGGTGCTGGCCGCAGAGTAGGTAGGTCTGGGGTGTGGTGAGTGTGTGTCCAGATGCAGGCCAGTCCTCTTTATGGAAAAGCAGAAGATCGTAGATGATCTGCTCCACAAAGTCAAGGAGAATTACTTGCGCGCATTTGTACATCTTGTACAAGGCAAACGCATTGAACAGTGCCATTTGGACGAAGTAAAATGTGATCTTCGTCCACTTGACAGTTCGGCATTGGATGGGGTAGTACTGGACCATCTGATCGAAATGATCCACCCCACTCATTGCGTGCCAGATCCTAGGGTAGTCGTGCAGCTCGGAGCTCCGCCAGTAGTGCCTGATGGTCGGCATGTGCACAACCCCCATGAAAAGGTATAACCCCAGGAATTTGGCCATCTCCTCTTCATTGCAAGAGAACCAGGCATCCAGCTGAGTCCCCAGGAATGTGGTGTACTTGTTGGTTTCCATGGTGAAGTATGACAACAACTCCTGCGTGAAAAAGAGCCGGAAGAACCGCGGGGGAGTTGTTGGAATATCCACCTTGATCCCTGGGGAGCCAGTGAACTGCCTGTGGTTCAGTGGGAACGGGCCATTGCTCCACCCAGGATCTTCTTCAGCGGCTGTGGCAGTGGGTCGGCCTGTCGACACCCTTCAGCCTGCCCTCTGACCCCTTGGATGTCCCCTGTGCCCAAGCAGCGGACCACAGCGCCCTCCTCTTGGAGGGTTCTCCTTGTACAAGGATGAGACAGAGGGCTCTGGTGACACCAGTCTCCTCGTCCTGGCCGGCAAGGATGTCACCATAGCATCCTGCACAACAGAAGCGGGTGGAGGGGCCATCACAAGGAGCGATGGCCTGGCTTCCGGTGACACTGGCTCAATAAGGTGGGCAGAGGGGCCTGGAGATTGGGAGCTGACGAAGAGGGCAGTGGGACCGGCAGGTCCTAGAGGTGGGAAGGGTTCTCCAGTGAAGCCAGACGATGATGATGGTGTGGTCTCCCGTGATGGAAGGCGGTAGGGCAGCTCCACTTGCTGACTGGATGGTGGCAGCTCAACCACTTCCATCCCAGAACGGTCACTCTCAATGTCGCTCTCCAACTCTACCTCATCAGGGATCTTATGGCATTCATGTAGTGCCAACGCACGTTTCATCTTTGCAAGACTGCTGTCTTTGCAGTCCAACTGGAGAATAAATTGCTGTCAGAGGGATTCTGGGCCCTGTGGTAGTCCAGTGATGTGGTAGGAGTGTGAGCTGAAATAAAGGAGTCAAGATATTTTATTCACAGCCGGCCAAGAATTTGGCTCAACACTGGCACAGCTCAAGGGTTCATGATATACGTGCATGTCCTTGAAAAACATCGTCTCTTACACCTGACTTAGCGCACAGATAGGGGCCACTAGCACGTGGTTACTGCTTTCATTTTCTTTGCACATTACACATAACCAAATCTATCATTTATATGAGATACACAGTACATTTCATCACTGATATGTAAATGGACGTGTTCCATAGGCCGGTACCTGTGCGCTAAGGTGTAGCAGATGGTGTTTCTCTTACGAGAACACGCTGCAGTAGGTCAGTCTTTCATTGCCTTTACACATAAAACATAACCCAATCTATCACTTTGTCTATCTATCTATGTACCTAGGCTGCTTCCCCCAAGGAAAGGGAGGTAGCCGAGACAGGACGACACACTCCCCATTTACTCATCCATTCAAACACGTTCATTCGCATCTTAGCCCCAAAGGGGAGAACGGACAGATCCTCACCGCACCACACCGCACAAGGGTCAACTGCGCAATGCAATCAGTGACATCCGTAGCAGGGCCCAACAGCAGAACTGGTTTACCCCTGCCACATCATAACAGACCCATCCCCTTACCCGCACCTGACCTGACTAGCTGATCAGACCAAATGCGGGAGAATATCCCCTCAGGGCTGCGTCATCACTTATTCAATCACAATTTCTCTCCATTTATTTCTGTCACGCACAGCCACTCTTCCTTGCTCAACAGACATCACTTTGTATGGGTCAAAATATTTTATTCACAGCCAATCAAGAATTTGGCTCAACACTGGCACAACGCAAGATTCATGATATACGTGTATGTCCTTGAAAAACACCGTCTCCTACACCTGACTTAGCGCACAGGTAGGGGCCACTAGCACGTGGTTGTCTCTTTCATATTCTTTGCACATTACACATAACCAAGTCTATCATTTTTATGAGATACACAGTATATTTCACCACTAATATGTAAATGGACGTGTTTTGTAGGCCTTTACCTGTGCGCTAAGGTATTGCAGACAGTGTTTCCCTTACGAGAACACGCTGCAGTGGGTCAGTTTTTCACTGTCTTTTCACATAAAACATAGCCAAATATATCTATACATGGGATACACAGTATATTGAAAAAAAAAAAAAATGTAAATGCACGTGTTCCTAACCTCACATTGCATTTTGCTACCTTTGTACTAGCTCAGGTGTACGATATGCACTGTTCATTACGAGCACGTGGGTCATTTTTTCACCTTCTTTTCACATAAAACATAGTCAAATATATCAATACATGGGATACACACTATACAGGTATTTAAAAAAAAATGTAAATGCACGTTTCTAACCTCGTGTTGCATTTCACTACCTTTGTGCTACGACATGCACTCTTCATTACGAGCACGTGAGTCAGTCTTTAACGTTATTTTCACATAATACATAGCCTAATCTATCAATATATGAGATACACAGAATATTTCTCAAATAAAATGTAAATGCACATCTTCTGTAGGTCAATTGCGTGGCCCATACCTAGGCGGTCAGGTGTAGCTGACGATGATTTCCAGACGATCACGTGGTTCACTTTCACTTTCTTTTCACATAAACACATAACAAAATATATCACTGTATGAGATACACAGTACATCACACCATCTACTATTATGTATCTCTCGTTGCATTTCGGTACCTTTATGCTAGCTCAGGTGCACGAGATGTTCTATTTCTTATGAGCACGTGGGTCAGTCTTTTACGTTTTTTTCACATAATACATAGCCCAATCTATCAATATACGAAATACACAGTATATTTTTCATCAATAAAATGTAAATGCACTTGTTCCTAACCTCACGTTGCATGATGCTTCCTTTGTGCTATCTCAGATGTACGAGATGCACTCTTTCGTACGAGCAATTGGGTCAGTCATTTACTGTCTTTCACATAAAACATAACCAAATCTATCAGTATATGAGATGCACAGTATATTACACCACAACAAGTACAAGTATGTGGCCCCTACCTGTCCACTAAGGTGTAGCAGATGATGTTTCCCATACCTGAAGATACTGCAGTGTTTACGATTTTATTTCAAATTACACATAATCAAATCTATCATTTTATGAGACATACAGTATATTTCACCACAACATTACATGAACATGCTCTTATGTCACATCTGCGATACTAAGGTATTGCAGACGATATTTTCTGACGAGCACTTGGTGCAGCGTTTATGTTCATCCACACAAGCATACGATACAATATAACACTCATGCTTTATTTCGCACAGAAAGCATACAGAATAAATATAACAGTATGATAAAATCAAATATCCCTATAAACCTCTTCTATTTTATCCCCTCCTGACAATGGCGTGCCATGATTGTAAGCCGTGCGTGACTGCTGACCTAGCCAATATTTTATCATGTACACTTGTTGCACTATACTCATGTCTGTTGCACAATAACACTATCCACCATATATCAGCATAAAACAAGGACTTCATCAACACCTTGCCAAATATTCTGTTCAAGACATATGACAGGGTGGATAGACAAGGATTGTGGAAAGTATCAAGAATATATGGAGTAAATGGGAAGTTGTTGAATGCTGTGAAGAGTATGGCTGATGGTGCTAAGGCTGCAGTGCGTGTGGATGGTGAACTGAGTGAAATTTTCTCATTGCAGGTTGGGCTGAAACAGGGATGTGTCATGTCTCCATGGTTGTTCAATCTCCACATGGATGGGGTAATACGAGATACAAGATAAGGCAGTGGATGTTGGAGTGGCCCAAGTGAGAGAGGGTAGTGTTTGGAAACTCCCTGTACTGTTGTTTGCAGATGATACTGTGTTGTTAACCCGTTAACTGCTTATGGCGGTTTTTTGGAGGTGTCAGTGGTGTGCAGACATAGGGGTAAAAACGAAATTTCCCAAAGGCCAAATTTTTTCTTAGGAGTTGAGAGAACACATGCCAAAGTGTATAGTAATGAAATATTACCTCAATATTTACCTTGGTAAAGCCATGGATGAACACTGAAGTGTCTGATTCCTGACTGGAATGAATGGTTTTAGTTTTCTTTTTTCGGTTTCGTTTTCGGTTTTCAAGGCTTAAACATGCTTGCATGGTTCGGCCTTGATCACCATGGCATTATATTCGAAATTCACATGTGCAGCCAGGGCTGTATTGAGCAGTCGCACTCGGAACAGCCCGGGTTGTATTGAGCAGTTAACGGGTTAAGTGAAGACGAAGGGGAGCTGCAAGGCTTGGTGGATGAGTTTGGGAGAGTGTGTAAGAAACGAAATCTAAAGGTGAATGTAGGGAAGAGTAAAGCGATGGTCTTTGAGAGAGAAGTCAGTGAATGTACAGTGAGGTTGGATGGTAAGGAAATGGAAAATGTGAGTATGTTTAAGTACCTGGGGAGTGTGATGAGTAAGGATGGAAGTTTGGAGGGTGAAGTGTTTGTTAGAGTCCAACAAGGAAGAAAGGTTGCTGGTTCATTGAAAGCAGTGATAAGAAACAGGGAAGTGAGCATGGAAGTGAAAAAGTTACTACATGGCAGGATTGTGACACCAACTCTAACGTATGGAAGAGAAGCTTGGACGTTGTTGGAAGGACACAAGTATAGGGAGAGCAGTGGAAATGAGTTATTTAAGAGGAGCCTGTGGAGTCACATGGAGAGACAGGCTGACAAATGAGGATATAAAGGGGCATTGTGGAGTGGATGTGGATGTGATAGAAAGCATTAGGAGGAACATACTGAGGTGGTTTGGCCATATGGAGAGGATGGAGGGTGAGAGACTGATGAGGAGAGTGTATGTGAGTGAGGTGGAGGGGGGGAGAGGGAGGGGGAGGCCGAGGATCAGATGGAGGGATGGAGTGGAGAGGTATATGAGAGAGGGGAGTGTGAGTTGGGAGCAGGGCAGTGAAATGGCAGGGGACAGGGCAACGTGGAGGCGAATTGTTTGTGGCCACCCCATATGGGATTAAGGCGTCTGGCAATAGATAGATAGATAGATAGACAACGCCGTGTCGTCAAGTGGTTTCCTGCCTCCTCCTGCTAAACGTTTCACCATATCCTTCCTCACTAGCTACTGTGCGCTATATTCACCTGCTTCACTGTCACTATTGTTCAGTGGCTGAATACTCACATTGGGTGCAGGGTAGAGGGAGTGTAGTTGTTGGGACACGCCGGAAAACAGGGTAGGCCTAGTGCAATCTTTGTTGGATCAATGGCTGATAATGATCAGGAATGATTCACAAAAACCTAATTCCCTATTGCAAACATCATATCTAATTACAATAGTGCCCAAAAATTAAATACAAGGACTATAGATATAGTGAAATATTATACGCATCCTGAGTATGATTTAAATGTCCAGCCGCACGATACCATCTCCCTTGACAGCTGATGTGGAACTAACCAACCTGTCTGGGCTGCTGCATGTCTCAGGCCCCGAGGTTGCCAAGTCATTACTTATGATGAGAAGCGTGGGAACTATGACGCCTCCAAAAATGACACCGATCGACTGAAAACTTTTTCTCTGATGAAGGTTTTTATGCTTAAATGATGACAAACAACGTCATCAAGTATAGTCGCAGATATGCCCAAATGACGACAAACACGTCATCGTGGGCAGAGGGGTTAATAATGTAAGCTTATAAAACAGCTTCATATGGCATACCAGCAATGCACCGTCAACACACATACAACAAACACCATAGCACTACTCATAACGATGTGAGAATACCTGTAGCACCGGTGTTATGACATGTTAAGTTTCACTATTACTGTATTGTTACAAAATTTAGTGATGTTCCAGACAGTGCAAATTTGGTTTATCATTTTATGAAATGACTAATAAACAAATGGCAAGGCACAATTGATTTTAAAATATCATTACACGTGTATCATTAATATGATCATTATTGTTTTCAACATCAGTATCACTAACCTCAAATATCCATATTGACATTTAATAGTTTCCCTGCTTGTCTGTGGTGTCGAGGTGCATGCAGAGCATTTGTGAAACTATCGCCTTGCCTGTTGACCGTGTGTGTGTGTGTGTGTGTGTGTGTGTGTGTGTGTGTGTGTGTCTGTGTGTGTGTGTGTGTGTGTGTGTTTACCTAACTGTTCTTTACCTAATCGTATCTTTACAGGAATGAGTCAAGCTTGTACTGTCCCATGTCTTAACCCCTTAACTGCAGGGCATCACTTTCGTGATGCTTGGGAGCAAGGGATCATACCACGGGGCGTCACTTTTGTAATTCTGTGTTATTTTGAATTCGCCCGGGCTTTCAAGTGGTGGCTTGTATCATCTATCAGTACTGCCAATGTCCAACACTGGTTAGCACTCCTAATCTCATCTGTACTCCCATCCATTGTTGACAAAGTAGCCATTTCTCCCTGTTCTTGACTCCTCTCCCTACCTCCCCTCCCTTACCCTCTCCTCTCGCCTGCCCAGCCACGCTGCGCTAAGTAAATCTTCCCCAGAATTTTCCACTGATTTCATCCATTGAAATAAGCCCAATGCCCTATTCTTATACCAAATAATATATACGAAAAAGAAATAAGGTAAGTGATAGTGCTGTACACCTGGAATTGGCTAATTATCACCTGACAACACCTCACGTGCACTCGTTCGCTAATTTTTGCTGTTTATTTCCCCTTGAAATATGCCGTATAATCCATTCTCGTAATAAAAATATATATAAGAAAGGAAGGGAGAAGCCTAAGTGATATTTACATTCACCTGGAACTACCTAATTTATTATGTATTGTCTAGATTTCCTGTCCATCATTTCATAGCGTATATATTAGCAGCTGTCACCATGCTGACATTGGCAGCATTGCACTCCCCCTAGGTCACCACAGCATTCAGTTTACTGTCGTCTTTCAAGGTGAAACCAGGTCGGATTCTCGCCTGTCCAATTCCGCCGCTTTTTAGCCCCATGCAAAGGGCCCTGTGACCTCTACCCCTACTAAACCTCGTGTGGAAAGGGGTAAAGGGCTAAGTGACTGCTGTGGAAGATGAACTGGCTAATTTATCAATGAAAATGATGGACAGTGACATGAACTGGCTAATTTATCAATGAAAATGATGGACAGTGACTGCGATCTTTCTGGTGACTAAAACAGTGCAAGTGGAAATGTAAATAATGTGTAAATAATGTGTAAACAGCAAGTGAAAGTAGTGAATGTAAATATAAGTGAACAGTGGAAAATAGTTTTATAAGTTACTGCAAGTGACAGTGCATAACACAGTGTAAATAAAATAGAAATGTAAATAATGTAAATAAAATAGAGAATGTAAATAGAAATGTAATGAGTAGTAATATAAGAATACGAGTATATATATTAGCAGTAATGAAAATGAAAGTTTCAATCTAGCATGTATGAATACTATGAGTTATGAAAGTGGAAGTGAAAGTGACAGATTCGCTCTCAACGCTAGTATACTGTACAGGACGAGAAAGTGAATGCTACGTATTTTACTGAAAGAGAAATTGAATGCCTACAGTGACAATAAACTACTATTACTGAAGGAAACTTATAGATAAAGACTGTAGATATATATATATATATATTTTATAGTAATAGAAATATAAAGTGTGAGTGTTTTTATGAATAATAAATGACAGAATACCAGGGGGTGAACAAGCGCAAGTGGAAAGGTCATATGCGCTCATAATTTTCATTGCTTTCACAGTGTATTTTTTTGGAGTATGGATTCCAAACTATTTGAAAATCATAGAATAGTGTTTCTAGTGATAATATCAGGCTCTGGTAATCATATTACGGGATGTCGGGAAGTGTAAAGTGGAGACTTCGTTACTCAACTTCAGAAGTCTCCACAAGTCCTACGGTACTCGACGAAGGCACAATAAACATCCCAGGAGAAAGCTAAAGGCATGTGCCATAAGCATATTTAATTATAATATTCTAGGACTAATAACTGATTTTTGGCAAATATTTTTAGAGAGTCTGTCGGAGTGCGAATATGTCCGCGGGACACGCAAGTCGAGCCAAAACAACCCCACGGTTTAGGGGTTAAGATAGTGCTGGTAGCATTTCTTTATGCGTTTGGATAATTCGTACCTTGTAATTTCATACTGATGACATTTACAGTTCATTCATTCATTCATTCATTGCCAGACGCCATGTATCCCAGACAGGGTGGCCAAGGGCTTAGAGTTAATTGTTTTACAGGGAGGGGCACTAATCCTCCACCAACCCCACTTGACGTACATTTACAGACTGTAACAAAAACCAACTTCGAACGGAACTTCCCGATTTTCACATGCACTACTCTAATAATAGGCACCATTTCTTGATCGCAGTTGGTCACTATTTATAAGAGTAAAATTTTGTTTCCATTTTACCTCTCCGATGGCCCAGTTCTGGACTACATTTAAGAAATGGCTAAGATACAGATACATCAACTACTTTTACAATAATGAGCATATATTGCGCTGAACAAGACTTTAAATACATATGGATCTTAGGTAAATTATTTGCTTACTTCATACTTTCCAGTGAATATGAAGGGTAATCGATTCTATCATCTCTTGTGAATAACGGTGAGGTATCAGAGTATGTGCTACACATGTTCGGAAAATGCAAATCCAACACTAGAAATAGATGTATTTTCTCCATTAAAAGAAAAAAAAATGATACCCCTCAATGCTGGCCGATTGTGGATTTTTTTTTTTTTTTCTGGCTGAATGAGCTAACTAAATTCATATAAGATCCATGGCACTAATAAAAGTAATCACTAAAGCCAGAAAGTTGTTGAATCGAGTCAGGTTGGTGCCACTCTACCTCTGAAATCTTTGAGTTTACTGAGAGAACAGAACGACTGAGCTTGTGAACAGATTTTGGATTTTTTTTTTTTTAGTCTGACTAAATGGGCTGAATACATCAATATAAGATCCCTGGCACTAAAAAAAAAAGTAATCACCAAAGCTAGAATTTGATTGAATCGAGTAAGGTTGAAGCCATTCTACCTCTTCGTGGCTACTGAGAGAGCAGAGCGTCTGTGAGCTTCCGAACCGATTTTGGACTTTTTTTGTGTGTGGGTGAATGGGCTTAATATGTCAATATTAGATCCCTGGCAGTAATAAAAGTAATCAACAAAGCCAGAAAGTAGGTCGAATCATGTCAGTTTTTTTTTCTTTATGCAAGGAAGAAGGAACCAAAGGCCATGAGCCCGCAATTATTGTTCCTTCCAAGAGAAAAACAAAATACAAGAGAGAGCCAATTTCAAGATCCGATCATTTCGAGATGCCTGGACACACTGTGTTTGAAAAGAACGGAGATCATAGGAAGCAGGAAATACAGACAGAGGGGGACAGTTCCAGAGTTGACTTGTTGCATAAATGAAAGACTGGGAGTAACGGTTAACTCCTGCATTAGAGAGTTGGACAGAAAAGGGATGAGAGTTTGCTGCTAGACGGGTGCAAGGCGCCCGTCATAGAGGAGGAGGAATGCATGCAGACAGTTCAGAGGAGCAGTGACCATTGAAGTAGCGATAGAAAAGAGATAAAGATGCAACAGTGCGACGAAGAGACAGAGGTTGAAGGTAGTCAGTAAGAGGAGGAGAGTTAATGAGATGAAAAGCCTTTGACTCCACTCTGTTGAGAAGAGCTGTATGTGGGGAGCCTCCCCACACATGAGAGTTGTACTCCACACAGGGGTGGATAAAACCCGTGTATAGAGTCAACAATTGTGCAGGGGTAAAGAAGGAACGGAGTCGGTGTAGCACACCTAATCTCTTGGAAGCAGATTTTACAAGAGATGTAATATGATCTTTCCAAGATAAGTCCCGAGTAAATGAAACCCCAAGCATGTTCAAGGATGATGCAGGATTAAGCTGAATATTATTAAACATTAGTGGGTATACATGTGGAAGATTTTGTCGGGTTGATAGGTGTAAAAACTGAGTCTTTGAAGCAATAAAAACAACCAGATTATTTTTACCCCAGTCAGAGATACGAACCAAGTCAGACATTAGGTGTGCCATAGCCTCGTCCCTTGTTTGTTGAAGTAACTGCTGAGATGAACGTTGCGGGAACCGAATGGATAGGTGAAGGGTGGAGTCATCAGCATATGAGTGGATAGGGTTAGATGTACAGCTTAGAAGGTCATTGATGAATAAATGGAAGAGAGTTGGTGATAAGACAGAGCCCTGAGGAACACCACTGTTGATAGATCTAGGAGAAGAACGATGGCCGTCTACAACAGCGGCTATAGAGCGACCAGAAAGGAAGCTAGAGATGAAGGCACAGATAGAAGGATAGAAACCGTAAGAGGGTAGTTTGGAAATTAAATATTTATGCCAGACTCGATCGAAAGCCTTTGAGATGTCAAGTGCAATGGCAAAGCTTTCGCCAAAGTCCCAAAAGGAGGATGACCAGGAGTCTGAAAGGTATGTGAGAAGATCGCCAGTGGAGCGTCCCTGACAGAACCCATACTGACGATCAGAAAGAAGTTTATGATAGGAAAGGTGCTTTAAAAATTTTCTATTAAGAATTGACTCGAAAGCTTTTAAGATACAGGATGTTAAAGCAATTGGACGATAGTTAGAGGGTTGGGAATGGTCACCCTTCTTTGGGACTGGCTGAATGAGAGCAAACTTCCAGCAAGAAGGAAAGGTATGAGTTGATAGACAAAGGCGAAAGAGTTTGCCTAGGCAGGGTGTAAGCACAGAAGCGCAGTTCTTGAAAACAACAGGAGGGACTCCATCAGGCCCATATGCCATGTTAGTATTGAGGCCAGTGATGGCAGTGATGGTGCCACTCGACCTCTGAAATCTTCAAGGTTACAGATAGAGCAGAGCAGCTGTTATCCTAAGAAGACTCACTTGCCTCCCATGCTCATAAATCTGTGTTGTAGGCGTAGTGGAGAAATGTCTGAAATTAGCGAGTTACAGTATTACCTTCCATTTTACTTCAGTTTCTTGCAATGACTTTTCAGTGCTACAGGATGTAGATGTACATCACCGGCGTTTTTGAAAGGGACGTAGATCTACGACGCTAGCATGGTACAGGTTAAAAATCACCTGAAAGAAAGACCCATTTTTCCATTGGATTCAGAACACCGCTTACCCTGTGTAAGTAACATTTCTAAATCTGTTGTGCCATGTGGTAGAGCATTTAACTTTGATGAAGTCACTAACAATACAATTTAGTCTTCCTCTCCAAACGATTTTAAGCAGCTTAGGAGTGGTTTTTCGAACTTGAAGAGTTCGACAGAGCTTTCCTAAATCCCTTCGGGACGAAAAGTCTCCCATAAACTAAATAAAATTGTCCGTCTGCATCAGTACTAAACGGAGAAGACAGCTTTTTAGCCAATACTTAAATGAAGTTTTGGGCATTGCTCGTTGTCAAAACCACACACACTCGAAACTGATCACAGGAAACAGGAACGATCATCATAACTAGGTAGCAAGGACACTAGACACATTTATTCGTATTTACATGGAGTTTACTGAAGCTCGTCGTATCGTTACTTTACTTGGCGGAGATTTTTTTTCTTTTGTAGCATATTTCACATACATCGTTGGTAGAATAAGGAGAATATTATGGTTCTACATCCTTTTTTTTTTTTTTTTGTGGGAGGGGCAATTCTTCGTTACCAGCATCATATTCTAGTGTAAGTCTCTTGTCCTGTCTATTATCTATTCCCAGACGCCTTGAACCCGTAAGGGGTAGCCACAAATAAATCGCCTCCATGTCGCCCTGTCCTGTGCCATTTGACTTTCCTCGCTTTAACTCACACACCAACTCTCTGAAATATATCTCATGTCCATCTCTACATCTCATCCTCGGTCTCCGTCTCCCCACCTCCTCCTAAACATCACACACATACCTTCGTAGTTTCAGTCTTTCATTTTTCATCCTTTTCATATAGTTAAATCATCTCAAAGTATTTCTCTTAACGCTCTCCGTCACATCTATATCAGTATCACAAGGCTCCTTCACTTCCTTGTTTGTCTGTATTATCATGTAACTATTCATGCTCTTCTTAAGAAACTAATTTACACTACCCTCAGTGTTGACTTAATGTCCTTTCAAGACTTTTATGCATCCATTCTTTCTTCTATGTTCTTTACCACTGCCTTCAGTGAACCAGCAGCCTTTCTTTCCTACTGTACCCTTTTATGCACATCACCCTCTAAACTTCCATCCATACTCAACACATTATCCAAACACTTGATTGCACACAAATTCTCCATTTCCTTGCTGCGCATTTTGTGCTTTCATTTCTCTCAAAGACCATAGCTTTACTCCCAGCTTCAGTCACTTTTAGATTTCTTTTCGTACATGCAGTACACTCACAAATTCATTCACCATGCCTGGCAACTCTCATTCTTCCTCACATAGTTAGAGTACCATCAGCAAACAGTAACAGAGGCACTTTCCAGACCCTACCCTCACTCACCAAACTCCAGCGTCCACTGCCTTACCTTGTATCACTCTTACAACTCCGTCCATATAATTATACAAATGTACAATCATGGAGACATGACACATACTTTTTCCAATTCAACAGTATAATCAAAGAACCTATTTAGTTCTTTCTTCACACGTACTGCAGTCCTAGGGGCAAATTATATATTCTTCACAGCATTCAGCAGCTTCCTCTCTATTCCATACATTTTAATTACTTTCCGCATTCCTTGTCTATGTAGTCTTTCATATACTTTTTCCAGATCTTTGAAGACAGCATGTAACTGCTGTTCCTTTTCCACTTAGCACCTGAAAAGGAACACTCGATCTACACAGCCTCTTCTCTCCGTAAAGCGCCTTGTTCCCCAACTAATTCCTCAGTTATATCCATAATTTTACCGACAAGTATCCTGTCACATATTTTTTACTATTACACTGAGAAGACAGATTGCCTTATGGTTCATACACAGCTCTCTTCCTCATTTTCCTTTGTAAAGGAAAACATTTATACCTGAATTCCGGTTCCTCCTAGGCCAAGCTACACATCTTACATATCCGTTCTATCTTTTACCAGCATTTCAACATTCAGACACACACTTCATCAGTTCGTGGGGCTTTACCTATTTTGATTTTCTTCATTGCATCAAACATTTCCATCCTTCCCATCAATTCCTTCCTTACTTTTTTTAAACTCATCGCCAAAGGAAACATGGTGAGAATTTAGGCCAAGTTAAAGTGGATACCACGTACCTGGCTTCTCTGACATGGCGCAGGGAAATAAGTTATTTAGTCTTGTCTGTCATTATGTCCATATCTGATCACTGTAATGTCCTCAAGTATGTTATCAGCAGTATAAATGTCTGCAGTTAGGTTTATTTTTAATTACTTAAAACGTATGAAAATATCTATGCTATATTCTCTGATTCCTCCTTACGTCACTCTTGCACAACCACTGCCTCACCACTGCTTCACCGTTGCCTCACCTTATCGTCTACACTGCTCCGCTTCTGCCTCACCAGTGCTTCACAACTGTCGCACAACTGCCTCTCCATTGCCCCACCACTGCCTCACCTCAGTCTCACCATTACCTCACTCCCTCACCGACTTTCATCTTTACCCCACCAGTGCTTCCTTTTTAGGTCACAACTTTCTGTCCACTGTCTCATCTCTATCTCACCACCCTCTCACCACTGCCTCACTACTCGCTCACCACTGACTCACGTCAACCTGGAAATCGTCTCTCACCTTTCTACGTCGCCATTGCTCTCTGCTTCATCACTGTCTCCAAACTGCCCCATCACTTTCTTACTCCTGCCTCACGATTTCCCATGCCACTTCATTGTTTCTTCACTGCTTCAGCACTTTCTCGTACCTCACCTGAGCATTGCCAGTGTTTCACCACTGCCATATCACTACCTCACCATGACACTGCCTCAACAGTCCCATATCACTACCTCACCACGACACTGCCTCAATAGTCCCATATCACTACCTCACCATTAACTCACCACTGCCTTACCACCACCACATCACTGTTTCACCACTACCTCACCAGTACCTCATCATTTCCTCAACAATCCTACAGCATTGCCTCGCCATTAATTGACAAGCATTATCACTGCCTCACCATTGCCCCACCACTGCCGGCCTTATGCCTACTTAGCACAGCTCCACACCTGGCTCGTCGCTTCATTCTTGCCACATTTCTTCCTACCTTGATCATCCCTGCCTCCCTGTCTCATCCCTGCCTCACTGTTGCCTCTTTGCTTCCATTCTTCACTTTGCCTCACCTCCACCTTCCTGTTTCACTCATGTCTCCCTGCTCTGCCTTTGTTCTTCGCTTCTTTCTAATTTGCATACCACTCTTCCCCTTCCTTACCCCGGCCACCCTGCTTCACCCCTTCGTCTTTGTCCCTCCCCTTCTTTCATATCTCAGGCCTTTCTGCTTTCCTCTCCCTTGCCTCCCAATCTCGCCCCTACTTACCTGATTCATCTAATACAAACTTGCCTCGTCAGTGTCTCACCCCTGCCTTTCTTTCTTTCCCTTGCTCCATCTTCTCGCCCCTGCCTTCCTATGAAATCACTCTCTACCTCCTTTTTCCCTGGCTCTCTCATTCTCCCTCCCTCACCACCCTATTACCTTTCTCAGCCCAGTCATTCATCCCCTCTCTGCATCACCTCTCCCTCTCTGTTGTATCCCTGCCTTCCCGTTCCAAGTCTAAGTCCCCTCCTCACACCTTCCTTTCTTGTTCATCTTCTGCTTCACAACATTTTTCCTTCCTCACCTCTGCCTCGCCCCTGCAACTCTGCCTCACCCGTGCCTCCTTGCCTTACCCTTTCTTGGAACATTACGAGAGGCCAGTCAGGTTCCACCGCGAATAACTCAAGGTAATTGTTCTTGTGTTCTGCACCCCTCTCCTTCCGTCTGTCCATATTCTTACTTGAACTTCACTGTTCATATTTCCTTTTCTCTTGCTCTTTATCCAAGATACATATGTATTTGTCCTTTTTTTTTTTTTTATCCCCTTTTTACTGTCTCTTCGTATTTTCATTTGCTCAGTCTGATCTCAATTCTTTATTCGGCTTATTACCGCCCGCCTTTAGAAGGTGGACCGATAATGTTTTTGCCTGCTTGTGTGTGTGTGTGTGTGTGTGTGTGTGTGTGTGTCGTGTCCAGGGAGGAAAGGACTTAATTTTGATAAATGGCAGATGAGGCAGTTCCAAGCAAGAAACGTATAAACATACAATTTAATCAAGTCTCAACCCTACAGTTTCGGAAAAAGTTATGGGAGAGAATAGTTTCCCTCATAATTTGCACATACGATCACAAGTAAGTGCAGCTGCGTAATGGCTCGGATTGAATATATGATGACATAATTTTTTTTTATTAGAATTTCCTTATCATTCCTTTTCCAAAGTTATGCCTCTCTCTCTCTCTCTCTCTCTCTCTCTCTCTCTCTCTCTCTCTCTCTTTTCTTAAATCTGTCTATCTATCTATCTATCTATTTATCTATCTATCTATCTATATCTTTATCTATCTGTCTATCTACATCTCTCTCTCTCTCTCTCTCTCTCTCTCTCTCTGTATATATATATATATATATATATATATATATATATATATATATATATATATATACACTAGCACTAGTGGTGGGCATAATCTATTACTTGTAATCGATTCAAAGGTCAAATTTTTCACTAATCGATTATAGTTCCCAGTAATCGATTACCAAACGATTACTCCCAGCATAAATTACACAATAAATATATATTATAGACACGTTCATTTCAATGGATTTTACCCAGTACATATTAATCCATTTATAATAAACGCATTGATTCATAAAGTTATATGTAAAAAAGAGGTAGCTGAGAATTAATAGCGTGTATGTACGAGCAGAATAAAAAGCCTGTGCCTCAGACATTGTAGAAGACAAATCTTGTACAAACTCGTACATGCAGTTTCAGTGTACTGCTGTGTACTGTGCAGAGTGTGGTGGGTGTGTACTGCACAGCTGCCAGCTGCGTGGCAGTGTGTGAGTCGTGTGACTGTGCGGAGGATGGCTTAGCAGATCTGATTACTGGTTAATTTTCAGGTAATAATGTTTTCACTTTTCGCGGATCTTTTTCTTTAACTTAATGCTTAGAGAGAGAGAGAGAGAGAGAGAGAGAGAGAGAGAGAGAGACTACAACCTTATACTGTACTTTACCAATATACCCATATAATATCTGTCGGTATTTTAAGGTAAGAGTAATCGAAAAGTAATCGATTACTAATCTCCTCTTTTGTGTTGCTGATTTTATTTTCTGACCTTTTCATCTTTCTCCCGTTCAGTCACTTCCCTTCTTCATCTCTGTCTCTGTTATTGTTATTACTACAGTCGTTTCTCTCTCTCTCTCTCTCTCTCTCTCGCGAAAATCTCAACAATCTACATCGTCCGACAGTAAACAGTCACAACATTACCGTTGCCCCCCGACAGTGTGCAGTCAGAACCTCCCGATTCCCAACTCTGCACCGTACTGTAAACACTCAGTATGCCTCATTTAAATGATATGATCCTTGCCGATTTCGGCATTATTTTGTGTCTTCGTGTACTTTTGACTTATCACTGTTACAAACCTTGTTTTAAAATGTTACTTTTTTCGGTCCCTTGTTCTCATTTACTATTTCCGAAAGAAGATAGCATATTCCATCCTTCAGCTTACAGCATTATTTCATCACTGAGAGCAGTAGTCTCATCTATTTCGCTAATGTTGCAACCAACCATGCCTGCCAACGCACTGAAACAGTAAGGAGTAACAAAACCAAAATAACTGGGCTGAAAATATCCTTCCCCTGTAACATCGTCTTGAACACTGATGTGAGTCAAGCATATTCCATTCTTCAGCTTACAGTATTATTTCATCACTGAGAGCAGTAGTCTCATCTATTTCGCTATTGTCGCAACCAACCATGCCTGCCAACGCACTGAAACAGTAAGGGGTAACAAAACAAAAATAACTGGGCTGAAAACATCCTTCCCCTCAGCCCTGTAACATCGTTTTGAACACTGATGTTGGTCAAACTGACCAACGGTTATTAATCTTTAATGATCGACTGAGCACATTAAATAGTTACCAGCTATAATACTGGCAAAATAAAACGTCACATGCATTCCTCTAGGACAACAGAACATAATAGGTATTATTGAAATATATATTTAGCTTGTGCATATTTACTCATTGGGAGGGCAAAATAAATTTAATTGTTGATTATATGACTTTGTGGACACTGTACATGGGAGGGAGGGAGAGAGGGATGGCATGTAAAGTTTTGATAGGGAGGGAGGAAAGGGTGTTGGAACTGAGAGGAATAAGAAAGTGTAAAGAGAGGAGAGAATGAAAGAAGATGGTGTGGGAGAGGAAGGGAAAGATGTTGGGAGAGGAAGGGAGTGGAGGAAGGGTGGAGAAGAGGGAGGTTCGGATAGGGAGTAGCCTACGTGGACAGAAGGTTTGGAAGTAGGGAGAAAGACCTCAGATTTATACACAGTACTCGTAAAACGCAGCTAAAACCAATAAAAAGAGGCAAGATAACGGCAACAGTTGAGAGGCGGTGTGATGCAAGCAAGAGGGTGTCTGCTAAATTCCCATCAGTGCGCGGGGTACAGAGATGCAGCAAAACATTGGATTGACACTTAGATAACCAATGTCCTCGTATATTTTCTTGTTAACATTTTTTTTTCATTGGTTTTCATTATATTCTGTTGATAGGCCTGAACAAGACCTTTCTTTAGGAAATGTAGGCGGTGAATACTCGTGTGATTACAGTAAGCGCTTCTGGATGATCAGTAGAGTAAGTCTCATCGGAGAGATGTTTAAACACATTTTTTTTAATCGTTTGTTTTAATTATATTTAAGCTTGATAAAATATTGTTATATAGATTGCTCCTATATTTACCCATAATCTTCGTGACACGGTGAAAATTTTTGGAATGTGCTGGTATAAGTAAGGATTAGTAAAGGAGCGGATTCTGTATTCCCCTCCCCAATCAGGGAATGTCGATTTTCAAGATTTATACCAGTTGAAAAGACAAACAACTACAGTAACATTGTCCTGTAGCAAGCTATATCTCCTTGCGATCAACCCCACACCCATATTATTTTTCGCCATGGACCTGTTCCTATATATGCCATTATTCCTCAATGATCTCCATTCCCCAGCGACATGTTTTCTCAATATAAGTATTGTGTCATGGACCTAATTTACTTCCATGTGGAGACCAGTGCCCCAGTAGATCTATATTTACCCAGTTGATCTGTTTACCAAACTGGGATAATTTCTCCTTGAACCTTCTCCTCCATAAAACTTTTATTTATTCATGGAGCGTCCCCCACCACAGATCATTTTTTTTTTTTTAATGGATCTTTTTTCTCTCCATGGGGAGACCCTTATTCCCCAAAATAACATATTTTCTCCTATAGACTTATTTTAACCCGATATCATAAATTTATTTTTCAATTTGGATTCCTTTCCTCTGTGGACATATTTTCCAGCATGAACCATCCTCAGATCATGGGCCTATTTTCATCTATACTGAACTTCACTATTGTCTCAAAGGGTAATTTTCCCACAGTGGGGTGGATGTGCCTCTTTTCTCCACAAGAGGGAGTCTGTCTATGCCCCATGAATCAGTATTCCATCTTTGAAGGAGTCTTATCCATTCTCTCACGAATCTGTATCCTACCCACAGAGGATGTACCTATTCCCCTGAGAACCTGTTTTCCACCATGAAAAGTCTTACCTTTTTCACGATCAATCTATTTTCCCTCCACTCGATGACTTACCTCTCCTTTTTCATTGAATTTATTTTCTCCATGGATCTTTTCCATATATATATATATATATATATATATATATATATATATATATATATATATATATATATATATATATATATATATATATATATATATATACATTGTTACATGGCCTGTGATTTCATCATCCTTTGTGTAATTTTAACGCACAGTATGCTGCATGTCTGATCACGAGCGTGTTCTGCCTCAGTCCCTCCTTCTACCGTTATAGTAGAGTAAGTCGTCCTTTCTGTTGTACAGTGTAGGATTGTCAGCTCTTTGTCCCCTATGGCTTCATTTGCGCGTCCTTCTTACAAGTTGTATCAAGCTCTGCTGGCCCCTATATAATGAGCTCAGTCTCTGCATTATTGCCACTTAGATCTACTCCTCATTTTGCTCACATCTCTTTCCTCCCCTGTACAGTTGTTATTATTGTGAGTGCTCAGGAAGTCTCCAACCATCTAGCAACTGCTGTGTAATTTGAGTATGAGTGTTATTACATTTTGTTCTTACTGTATAGCATAAGGTGTTAATTTATAGGCCTAGTGAGGTTTTTGTGCTTAGTGTGAAGTTTTACTATCAGCCATCATTAATAGTATTTTGTATCTGTAATAATATATATCTGGCATTCACTGAGTATTATCTGGTATCTCATTTTAACAGGGCTGACTTAGATAAATTTACTCATGCTAATTTCGTGTTAATAGAGGCTATTGCAGTTAACCATATATTTAACCTGTTTTTGCCATTACATTATCCTTATGAGTCCTGAATGTTTTGTTGTTAGTTTGAGCATTAAACTTTAACTTGTAATTTTACCTAACTCTTTGTTTTGAACCTGGACCTTTACGGGACAGTAGTGATTATTAGTATTCTCACTTAAAGTGTACATTATCTTTCTCTGTTCCGCAACATAAATTTGGCGACCTCTTATCAGGATATTCAGGATATTATCATAAGGATATTGCTTGATATTTTGTGACTGTGATTTATTCATGATGTCTACTATTACTACACTTGATGAAGCCAAAGATTTTTTGTCTAATGTGCAAACAGTGTGTGATGTAGAAAACAGAACAAAGAATGAACTTAAGCTTGTTGCTCAACAATTGGGAATTGCAGTTCACTCTCATCATTCAAAAGATCAAATTGTTGGCATGATTAATAAAAGCTTGTTTAATGTAACTCCTCCAAATGAGCAAACGCAGATTGAATTAGCTAAGTTACAGCTAGCCCTGAAGGAGGCTCGTGTTAAGGAGGCTGAATTTCAAGCACGTGCTAAGGAGGCTGAGTCTCAGGCTAAGGAGGCGGAGTCTCAGGCTCGTATTCAGGAGGCTGAATTTCAGGCAAATGCTCGTATTCAAGAGGCACAGGTACAGGCTCACGCACAAATTGAACTTGCTAGGATTCAGGCAGACCATGAGTATCGCATGAAACAAGGTGGAACTGGATCATCTAGCTCTGATGATTTTGATGTGGCTAAAAATGTTAAACTTGTCCCTCCTTTTAATGAATCTGATTTAACAAAGTATTTTCAGTTGTTTGAGAGGGTAGCTACACGTTTTAATTGGCCCAAAAAGTATTGGCCAGTACTCCGTCAAACTGTTCTCACCAGTAAAGCACAAGTAACTTATGCATCTTTGCCTCAGGATCAATGTGATAATTATGATGTAGTTAAGAGCTTGATTCTTAAGGCCTATGAGCTTGTTCCTGAAGCCTATAGAGTAAAATTTAGGACAACTTACAAGCAAGATAAGCAATCCCATGTTGAGTATGCAAAAATCAAAGAAGATCTGTTAGAGCAGTGGTTAAATTCTAAGAATGTGGATTCTGATTTTGGTAAATTTAAGCAGATGATTTTGCTGGAGGATTTCAAGAGGTGTATTAGTAAAGATGTAAGCCTATATCTTTATGAGAAAAGAGTAGATAATTAGTCTGATGCTGCAGTTTTAGCTGATGAATATGTTCTCACTCACAAAAGATATTCTAGAGAAAAAGGGAAAGCTGAGAGTAAGTACGTTGCCTCTACTCAGAGTACAGGTAACAGGAAAGAAAATAAAGATGATGTTTCTCAGGAAGTAAATACCAGCTTCACCTCTAGATTTCAGAAAAGTAAATGTACTTATTGTAGTAAGCTTGGTCATACTACGGAGAGATGTTTCAGGAGACAGCGTGATGTGAACAAAAAGGAGTCTTTAAATATTCAGTCAATTGGTCTAGTGTCCACTCTGGAGAGTTCCCAGAATTCTTTAACTGAGTTAACTGAACCTGCTTTGAGGGGTAACTTAAATTCTCATGATGGAGCTCCTCTTTTGAGCAGTAACGTGGGTGACACTCTCAAGAGTTCATGTGTTAATTTCCTGTCTGATGGTTTTGTCAGTCCTCTGGACAGTAATGACAGGAAATCAGTTAAAATATATCGTGATACAGGTGCTTGCCAATCCCTTATGCTGACCAGTGTTCTAGGCCCTAATGTTAATTCCTCTGATGAAACTGTAATCTTACAGGGAATAATTACTTCTCTGTCCCTTTGTGCAGAGTGAATTTAGAGTCTGGTTTTGTTAATGGTTCCGTTATGGTTGGGTTGGTTGAGACACTCCCAATGTCATGTGTAACTTTCTTACTTGGAAATGATATTGGTGGAAGTCAGATGTGTCCAGCTCCTCAGTTGTCTGGTGAGCCAGTGGCTGCGACCCATGATTGTGATGTCCCTGATGTGTTCCCTGCATGTGCTGTCACTAGGGCTAAGTCTAAAGTTACTGGTGACTTAGAGGATAATGATGATGATGATGTTATCCTAGCTGACACTTTTCTTGCTAATTTGGACCACTCACCAGATGAGGCATTACCCCGTAGTGTTGATAATTTGTCTCATCAAGAGTTGGTTGAGTTGCAGGTTGCTGACCCTAAGTTGAAAGGTCTAGCTAACTCTGCTTGCAGTGAGGAAGAGTCAGCTGGTGCTTCTACTTGTTATTATATAAATTCAGGAGTACTTATGAGGAAGTGGAGACCCCCAACAGCATCAGCCGACTGTGAATGGGAGGTTGTACATCAAGTTGTCATCCCTCGTGTTTGTAGGCAGGATATCATTAGAGTGGCTCATGATTCCAGTTTGGCAGGACACCTTGGAGTGAGGAAGACTGTGGCACGCATTTTGAAACACTTGTACTGGCCAGGTATCTTCAGGGATGTTTCCTGGTATTGTAAGTCTTGTCACAACTGTCAAGTTGTGGGGAAGTGTAATCAGACCGAAAAGGTTGCACCTCTAGTTCCCATTCCTCCTTTTGAGGCGCCATTCACCCGTGTGTTGGTGGATATTGTGGGCCCTCTTCCTAAGACTTCTTCAGGATTTTCTTATGTGTTGATCATGATTGATATGGCTACTCGTTATCCTGAAGCCATTCCACTTAGAAATATCTCAGCAAAGAACGTGGTTAAGGAAATGCTAGGGTTCTTCACAAAGTTTGGTCTGCCCAAGGAGGTACATTCAGACCGGGGAAGTAATTTCATGTCAAACGTTTTCAAGCAGTCTCTGAAAGAGTTGGGCATCACCCAGATCACGTCTTCAGCTTACCATCCCCAGACCCAAGGAGCGTTGGAGAGATATCATCAAACACTCAAATCGATGCTCAAGAAATACTGTTTGGAACATCAGAAAGACTGGGATAAAGATCTTCCATTCGTTGTGTTTGCCGCAAGAGAATCTCCAAATGAATCACTGGGCTTCTCACTCTTTGAACTACTGTTTGGCCATGAAGTAAGAGGACCCCTTAAGCTACTCAAGGAATGCTGGCTGTCGGAGGAAGATGACGTCAACCTGCTGGAGTATGTGATGAAGTTCAAAGAACGGCTGTCCACTGCTTTACAGCTGGCGAGAGAGAATTTAGGAGCTGCTCAGAAGATGAAGACTTGGTATGATAAGAAGTCCAGGTTACGCCACTTTCAGCCAGGAGATCAGGTTTTGATTCTGCTACCAGTTCATGGGCAACCTCTTCAAGCCAAGTTTAGTGGTCCTTATTTCGTGGAGAAGAAACTCAGTGATGTCAGCTATGTCATCGCCACACCAGATCGTAGTAAGAACAAGCAACTATGTCACATCAACATGCTAAAGTTATATCACAGGCGGGACGAAAATAATCCAGTCTGCACTGTAGCTGTTCCACCCGAGTCTGCAAGTGAAGCTCTCCCATGCAGTATGAGCCTGAGTGACAGTTTGGGGAAGAATCCTGATATCATGAATGATCTCCAGACTAAGCTTTCTCATCTAGCTCCAGAGGAAAGGCAGGAGTTTTCGGCATTACTGCAGGAGTACCCGCAAGTGTTCCGTGCCACTCCAGGAAGAACCACTGTGTTGATGCATGATGTCGATGTTGGAGACGCAAAGCCAATTAAATTGCCTCCTTACCTTGTGAACCCAGTGAAAGTTCCTCTCATCCAGAAGGAGCTTGGCTACCTGTTGGACCACAAGATGATTGAGCCCTGTCAGAGCGAGTGGAGTTCTCCTGTCACTCTAGTCCCTAAGCCAGGTGGGTCACAGCGGCTTTGCATCGACTACCGACGTGTTAATCAGATAACCAAAACAGACACATACCCTCTCCCTCGCGTGGAAGATTGCATAGACAAGATCGGAAAGGCTAGGTACATAAGTAAGTTTGATTTGTTAAAGGGATACTGGCAAGTACCTATGACTGAACGTGCTAGGGAGATCTCATGTTTTGTAACACTAGGAAAGACTTTTGCATGTTCTGTAATGCCATATGGTATGAAGAATGCACCAGCCACATTTCAGAAGCTCATGAATGTTGTAACAGAGGGTTTGGCAGGGTGTGTTGTTTATATTGATGATGTATTAATCTTCAGTGACAACTGGAAAGATCACTTATGCCATGTCAGTAAATTTCTTGAGCGTTTGGTTCATGCTAATCTTGTAGCTAATTTATCAAAGTGTGAGTTTGGTCAAGCTAAAGTTCAGTACCTTGGGTATGTAATTGGTGATGGACATGTTGCACCACCAGGAGCTAAGGTTCAGGTTATAAGTGATCTTCACAGACCTAAAAGTAGGAAAGAGCTACAAAGATTTTTGGGAATGGTAGGTTATTACAGGAGATTTGTTCTTAACTTTTCAATTCTTGTATCACCAGAAAAAGGGAGTTAAATTTGTCTGGACCGATAACTGTGAATCCTCTTTCAGCAAACTTAAAGCTATCCTATTAAGTCAGCCAGTGCTCGCTACTCCAAATTTTGCTAAGCCTTTTAAGATGTCTGTTGATGCAAGTGATATAGGAGCTGGGGCTGTTTTGCTGCAAGAGGATGATCAGGGTATTGAACATCCTGTATCTTATTACAGTAAGAAGTTCACTCCACCTCAAAAGAACTACTCAACTATTGAGAAAGAGCTTTTGGCCTTGATTTTGGGTTTACAGCATTTTTCATTTTATTTGTGTTCTGGTTTTGACCCCATAGTCATTTATACCGATCATAACCCACTGAAATTCCTTAGTAAGTTTAAAGATAAAAATCAGAGATTGACAAGATGGAGTCTACTTCTTCAGGAGTATTCATTAGACATACAACATGTCAAGGGGAAAGAAAATGTTATTGCAGATTGCTTATCTAGACTTTAGACAGATTGTTTAAGAGTAATAAGAAATTTCCTTTGTAAATTTCTTTTTCTTTGTGGGGAGGTGTTACATGGCCTGTGATTTCATCATCCTTTGTGTAATTTTAACGCACAGTATGCTGCATGTCTAATCACGAGCGTGTTCTGCCTCAGTCCCCCCTTCTACCGTTATAGTAGAGTAAGTCGTCGTTTCTGTTGTACAGAGTAGGATTGTCAGCTCTTTGTCCCCTATGGGTTCATTTGCGCGTCTTTCTTACAAGTTGTATCAAGCTCTGCTGGCCCCTATATAATGAGCTCAGTCTCTGCATTATTGCCACTTAGATCTACTCCTCATTTTGCTCACATCTCTGTCCTCCCCTGTACAGTTGCTATTATTGTGAGTGCCCAGGAAGTCTCCAACCATCTAGCAACTGCTGTGTAATTTGAGTATGAGTGTTATTACATTTTGTTCTTGTACTGTGTAACATAAGGTGTTGATTTGTAGGCCTAGTGATGTTTTTGTGCTTAGCGTGAAGTTTTACTATCAGCCATCATTAATAATATTTTGTATCTGTAATAATATGTATCTGGCATTGACTGAGTATTATCTGGTATCTCATTTTAACAGGGCTGACTTAGATAAATTTACTCATGCTAATTTCGTGTTAATAGAGGCTATTGCAGTTAACCATATATTTAACCTGTTTTTGCCATTACATTATCCTAATGAGTCCTGAATGTTTTGTTGTTAGTTTGAGCATTAAACTTTAACTTGTAATTTTACCTAACTCTTTGTTTTGAACCTGGACCTTTACGGGACAGTAGTGATTATTAGTATTCTCACTTAAAGTGTACATTATCTTTCTCTGTTCCGCAACAATATATATATATATATATATATATATATATATATATATATATATATATATATATATATATATATATATATTCTATCCATCAACTCATCTAACGCAATATGTTTCAGCAACAACAGGATTACTCAACAAGTTTCCACACGCAGAGGCACACCAAAGTTAATAAATAAACGAAATTTCCATTTAACGTTTATGAACTAATTTTTCCAATTAAAATATTATCTAGTTTGTCATCTGATCATTTTTCCTCTATGTTGTCTTTTGCATTGCTGACTTTTTGTTTTCACCTTTCCTCCTTTTTCTCTTTCATTCAGTGACCATCTCTTAGTAGTTATTATCTTGTCTAAAGTAACATCTGTTTCTTCCTCATTGTCTTATTTACTTAATTCCATTTTCCTTCTTCCTTACTTTTTTTTTTTCCCTATAATTGTCATGCCTCCTATCCCCAATTTAGGAGGCCCCCCTTATCATCTTTCTATTATTTTCAACTACCTTCTCTTCCTTTTGGTGTCCTTGTAGTACTTTATTTAATCATTTTACCTTCTTCCAGTTCCCTTTTTTATTCGTTCCATATTTTCAGTTATTGTCCTTTTCCAGTTTCGGTCTGTTCTCTCCGCAATCTTTTTAAGCCTATTGTTATTATATGATTCTCTCTCTCTCTCTCTCTCTCTCTCTCTCTCTCTCTCTCTCTCTAAGTACGTAAACGATTCTTCCTTCGTATGTGTTGCATAATACTTATTATTTCTTTTATGTATCTATTTTCTCCTGTCTCCTTACCTGTTTTGTATATATATATATATATATATATATATATATATATATATATATATATATATATATATATATATATATTCTCTAAATTATTCAATGACTGATTTTTCTGTTAATTTATTTTTATAGTTTCAATCATCGTCTTTTACTTATCTCTCTTCTTGCGTTACATAAGGGTGTCTGCCTTCTTCTTTTCCCTGTCTGAAGCGCTTCTCTTCAATGCTAGTCACTACCATTTTTACCATTTTTTTTGCGATAACTAATAATTGTTCTCAGCCTCCTTTCTTTACCCATCCCGCAATATATATATATATATATATATATATATATATATATATATATATATATATATATATATATATATATATAATTATTTTAATGACTTTCATTATTCTGATATTTTATTTTTATAATTTCTATCATCGTCTTTGACTTCTCTCTCTTTTTGCGTTACATGACTGTGTCTGCCTTCTTCTTTTCCATGTCTGCTGCGCTTCTCTTTAATACTAGTCACTACCATATTTACGGTACTTCCTTTTTTTGCGATAACTAATATTTGTTCTCGACCTCCTTTCTTGACCCATCTCGCTATATATGATTATTTACTTGTTTTTTGCGTTGTTGAATTTCTACTCTCGTTTTTCCTTTTTTTTTTTTTTTTTTTTACTTTACCCCCTCCTCCTTCCTCTCCTTCTAATACTTATTTATATTGCATTTCCTCTCTTCTTGTATTTCAAGTCCCTTATCGTTGCACATGTTTATCATTTCATTTATTTTCTCAACCCTCCAATTTCCCTAGCTACAGCTGCCTCCTTGTATACGTTTTACCCTTATTCTTCACATCTCTTCACTTTTGCATGCCTTCCGTTTTCATTTATTTGTTTATTTACTTTTTGGCTCATTTTTACCGCCTCCCCTATAATATCTGTTATGCTTTATTATCCTTCCATTATTTGCATGTTTTCAAACCCTTTTTGCGCTGCTTATTTTCAGTTCCCTCGTCCCACCCTTCCCAGCCCCATCCAGCCCCCTTCATCATAGCCTCACATTTTTCTTTCCTTCCCCTCTCCCTCCCTTCCGTCCTCTTAAACTCCTCACTTACATCAACAAATTTTCAGCCTAACGTAGCTTGGACCGAAAAAATGCCACTCCTGTCGTAAAATTCAGACCGAACGTGCTTAGCCCCTTGACTCAGACACTCTTATTCTAGGTGGCATAGGAGATTGCATAACACTACTTCCTTACCGATTTATCTTGTATACTGCATACTCACATCCTCTCGTTATCTATTTACATCGTTTTAATATTGACGCATTTTTCAAGAGTTACGTTCAGGATATTATTAAAGCGCAATAGATAGAATAAAAGAGGTACGTACAAGGTAGGGTAGTGGATCTTGGAGTGACCCTGGTGAGAGAGGGTAGTGTTTGGAAACTCCATGTACTGTTGTTTGCAGATGATACTGTGTTGTTGAGTGAAGTCGAAGGGGAGCTGCAAGGCTTGGTGGATGAGTTTGGGAGAGTGTGTAAGAAACGGAATCTAAAGGTGAATGTAGGGAAGAGTAAAGTGATGGTCTTTGAGAGAGGTGAAGTCAGTGAATGTACAGCGAGATTGGATGGTGAGGAATTGGAAAATGTGAGTACATTTAAGTACTTGGGTAGTGTGATGAGTAAGGATGGAGGTTTGGAGGGTGAAGTGCTTGAAAGGGTACAGCAGGGAAGAAATGTTGCTGGTTCCTCGAAGGCAGTGATAAGAAACAGGGAAGTGAACATGAAAGTGAAAAAGTTACTACGTGACAGTACTGTGATACCAACTCTAACGTATGGAAGTGAAGCTTGGACGTTGTTGGAAGGACACAAGTCAGTAGTGAGAGCAGTGGAAATGAGTTATTTAAGAGAAGCCTGTGGAGTCGCATGGAGAGAGAGGCTGACAAATGAGGATATAAAGAAGCGTTGTGGTGTGGTTGTGGATGTGATAGGAAGCGTTAGGAGGAATACACTGAGGTAGTTTGGCCATGTGGAGAGGATAGAGGGTGAAAGACTGACGAAGAGAGTGTATATGAGTGGGGTGGAGGGGGGGAGAGGGAAGGGGAGGCCGAGGATGATATGGAGAGATGGGGTGGAGAGGTATATGAGAGAGGGGGGTGTGAGTTGGGAGCAGGGCAGTGAAATGACGGGGGACAGGGCGACGTGGAGGTGATTTGTTTGTGGCTACCCCGAACGGGATTGAGGCTTCTGGCAATAGACAGATAGATAGAATAATTCACTGAGGAAGAGGTGTAAGAAGACCTCCAAAGCTAAGCAGAATACCGCCCTGAGATGTCTCCTCTCAGCTGAACAAAATCGTTCTTCATAAACAATTAGTGTATGTAAAAAAGACGCTCTGATATTACAGGGGTTTAATGTTGGTTGCATCTCTCTTCTTTACTACATGAATTGTCCGTTGAGTTTAGTAAAATAGTTTAGAGTCAGCAGGAATCAGATTATGTAAGATATGATGATACTGAAGGAGTTTATATAAGTTGTTTCTAACCTCTTCAGTGTGTTCGACTTATATGTAAATCAACCTGACGTTATAACAAAAAAGCAGATAACAAAAAAGATGAGTCGTTCTTAAAGGACGTATCATAAGCGTATTCTGTCTCTTCATAATTATAGATCTCTTACAAGTTAAATAAGACCTTTATTACGGTGGCATATTTGCCTCCGGCAACGAAACTGAAGAATATGATCTCTTCATCAGTGTCTGTTTATGTGTTTGTTTTACTGTGCACAGAATATACTCAATTATTTTTATCGGTTTTCAGTGAAATCTGGTAGATAGGTGGATAGTGGTCAAGCAAGAGAGTGTAGGAATACAATATCTTTAAAATTTTATTTCCATTGGTGGAGGTATGCATTCTCTATAATTACGTCACAGGGCAGATTAAGACTGTCCAACTAATGAAATATGTGAAAATGTAAAATTATTCATCTGGTAGAATAGGATTTACAACAAACAGTAAATCTTATATTTAATTGGGGTGACGGACGTATGTGCTGTCTGAGTCCTACCTTGTTCATACTTATATATATTTCCGTTAGCCTCATAATCTGTACTGTAGACATCTTAAGAGAACTTTTAGCAATAAGGGAATTAGGTATGGCCTTCAATAGCCCTGCTTAGGTAGAGGTGGGTCTGAGAGACCTACCCCCACCCCCCCGTCCCATTTTCTAGTTCATTAACTTCTAAATACCCGAAAGCCCTGTTCTCCACAGTAGCTATCTAACTTTGCGTATCCATGCAAGGGGTGAGGGAGTTGCTCCGTTGCCACAGTTTAAGGGTTTGTGAGTATAAGTTGGGTATATGAGACCCACATCTGCCTGAGGTGTGAGATATTTTGTTCTCCCTGGTTGCATATATGAATGCAGTGTCTGGCAGCTCCTCTTCACACCACGAAGCACCATCCCATACCAAGCTTGGGACCATTCAAGCAACCATTCAGATTTTTTTTTTTTTTTTAGTTTTCTTATAGGAGTCCAAAATTTATTTGTTGTTTTCCTATAGTTTTTTTTTTTTTTATTTGTTAAAACTATAAAAAGAAAAGAGCAGTTTATTTTCTTACATGGCCAAGGTAGAGCTGCAAAGAAAGTGGTTGAGGAGACGAAGGGGAAGACAGGAGGAAGCAACTCCTGTGAGAAGAGTGGAGAAATTGCAAGATAGTGAGAAAATGACAGAGTATAAGAGCATAGTGGAAGAAAGATTGGGAAGGTATGAGCTAGAGCAGATGGAAGGGGTGGAAGACGTATGTAAGATATTCACGGAAGAGATAGGCGCAGCGTGTGAGGCGGTTTGTGGAGTGAGGAGGAGATACAAGGGTGTGCAAGGGACAGCATGGTGGAATGATGAGGTGAAACGAGCTGTGGAACAAAAGAAGAAGGCATATAGTGAATGGTTAGCGAGCAGAGGTAGGGGAGAAGATGAGAGAGAGAAGAGAGAGGTATATGTGAGCAGGAGAATGGAGGTTAAGAGACTGATGAAGGAGAGTAAAAATAAAGTGGATGAAGAGTTTGGGTGGAATCTGAGTGTGAAATGGAGGGAGAGTAAGAAATTGTTTTGGAAGGAGGTAAAGAAAGTAAGGCAGTGTGAAAGGGGAAATAGTAGGGGAGTGAAAAATAGGAATAATAGATTGTTGGTGGAGAAGAGAGAGAAACTGAGGAGATGGAAGGAGCACTTTGAGGATTTGTTGCATGTAGAGAGTGAGAGCAGTGCGAGTATAAGAGGTTGGGGAATGCCTGGGAGAAGAAGAGATGAGAGGAGGGAGGAAGAGATCAGTAGGGCGGAAGTAGTGGAAGCGATGAAGAAGATTAAGTTGGGAAAGGCCCCAGGAATTGATGGAGTGTGTGGTGAAATGCTTAGGTATGGAGGTGAGATTGTTGTGGAGTGGATATGAAAGTTGTGTAGATTGGCTTGGGAAGAGGGAATTGTTCCAGAGGACTGGAAATCAGGTGTAATTGTTCCTTTATACAAAGGTAAAGGGGAGAGAGAAGTATGTGGTAACCATAGGGGTAGTTGCCTACTTAGTGTGACTGGTAAAATATATGATAGAATACTCATAGATAGGGTTAGGCATATGACAGAGGAGCTAGTTGGAGAAGAACAAGGGGGATTTAGGAAGGGAAAAGGGTGTGTAGATCAGACATTTGTTCTAAGATGTTTAGTGAAGTATCTAGAGAAGGGAAGGAAAGTGTATGCTGCCTTCATGGACTTGGAGAAAGCTTATGACAGAATAGATAGGCAAGGTATGTGGAAGGTATTAAGAATATATAGAGTGGAGGGGAAATTGTTGAGTGCTGTAAAGAGTATGTACAAGGGAGCTAGGGCTGCGGTGCGAGTGGATGTGTTAGGACTATTAACTGTCGATGGTACGCCATTTTCGCGCGGCCGAGCAATGTGTTAGGACGTCATATTATAATTACAAATCATAATAGATAGATAGATAAATAGATAGATAGAGAGACAGATAGAAGCAGGGAGTCAGATGATGAGAAGGTATTGTGTCTGCGAGAATCGAGCAATGCTAAACATGCTTTCACATTCTTAATTCAAGGAATGCTTTATAGGCACACGACAGCGCCTAGTGACTATACACACACATACACACATACTCACACACAGGCTTCTAGAACTTTCCACTCACAAGGAACACACGTGACACACCCCTGCTACACCAGAATTTAGGAAAGAGAGCTCAGACGGAGGTTAGCTATAGAACAGGCAGGTAATGGGGAGAAGGGCTTAGCAACTTGAGAGAGAGAGAGAGAGGGAGCGAGAGCGAGACAGAGAGATAGCTAGCGGGACTATCTGTGTGTGAGACAATACAACTTGTTAATATTTCCAAGACAAATAAAAATAGTCCCATACTATTCTTTACCTCTCCTGTCACTACATGACAAATGGGAAGCTACTCCAAGATATAAAAACCGCTCGTCCATAAGTCTAATATATGTATAACTCAACCACAAAGGAATCACAAAGTCTTTTATAGATGGTGAGCAGAGTGAGTTCTTTGATCTCAATGTGGGACTGAAACAGGATTGTGTGATGTCTCCATGGCTGTTTAACATATACATGGACGGGGTTGTAAAGGAGGTGCAGGGTAGGGCAGTGGATGTGGGGGTGGCTCTAATGAATGAGTGTGAGATTTGGAGCTTCCGGTGTTGCTGTTTGCTGATGATACAGTACTGTTGAGTGAAGATGAATGGGAGTTGCAAGGTTTGATGAATGAATTTGGGACAATGTGTAGGAGGAGGAATCTGAAAGTTAATGTAAACAAAAGTAAAGTTATGGTGTTTGAGAGGAATGAAGTCACAGAGTGTGCAGTGAGGTTGGATGGTGAGGATATGGAGAATGTGAGTGCATTCAAGTACTTGGGTAGTGTGATGAGTAGGGATGGAACTTTGGGGGATGAAGTGCGTGAAAGGGTACAGTAGGGAAGGAAGGTTGTTGGTACACTGAAAGCAGTGATGAGAAATAGGGAGGTGAGTATGGAAGTTAAGAAGTCACTGCATGATAGTATTGTGATCCCTACCCTGACGTATGGAAGCGAGGCATGGACCTTGCAAGAGGGGAACAAGTCAAGAGTGAGAGCAGTGGAAATGAGTTACTTGAGAGGAGCATGTGGACTGACGTGGAGGGACAGGTTGACGAATGAAAAAGTGAAGGAACGCTGTGGGGTGGATGTGGATGTGGTTGAGAAGATCAGGAGAAATACACTGAGGTGGTTTGGACATGTGAAGAGAATGGAGAATGAAAGACTGACTAAGAGGGTGTATGTAGGTGAGGTGGAGGAAGGGAGAGGGAGAGGTAGACCGAGGATGAGGTGGAGGGATGGAGTTGAGAGGTATATGAGGGAGGGGGGGGTGAGTTGGGGGAGGGTAGTCAAATGGTGGGTGACAGAGTGACTTGGAGGCGTTTTGTCTGCAGCCACCCTTTGCGGGATTAGGGCGTCGGGCTATAGATAGATAGATAGATTGTGTTGCGGAAACAGTAAATATGTTACTCAATTTTCAGTACTGGAATAAACGAAACATAACAATTTTTCCCGAATTTTTATGTTTTGGGCCTGAGAGACCCCATTCTGCCTGCTATGCAACAAGGACCGACATCTACATGAGCAGGACTAATCCTCTTAATACTAGAAGTCTTTATTGAGATTAAATCTTTTATAGATGGCAAGAATAAAGGATAAAAATAAATTAATCGTTATGAGGGGATCAAATTACCCATTGCTAGCAATTACTACTACTGCTACTATTACTACTACTACCACTGGTACTGCTAATAATAATAATAATAATAATAATAATAATGATAATAATAATTATGGCACTGACCATCATTTGCGTTCAATGGGCTCCTCCCATGACATACGTATATAATCCGAATTATAAGTTCCCCTATTAATCCATCATCTCTAGATCACTCTTACATCAGGGAGACTCGTCTGTGGGCAAAGAAATATACTAAACCTTTCCCAGTTTTAGAATATCAACCAAAAGCGAGAGGTTGTGGTCAAATTGATTAGAGAAAGTGTGTGCTTTCTGAATGAACGCAATTTCACTCCTGGGCTGGAGGTGGGAATACTTAGAGTATAGACAAGCTGATTTTTTTTTATCTAAATATTCCACAAGACCTGTATATAGCACGCAGAAAAACCGCAAGGGCCTCAGGGATAGGGGTTATGAAGGCTATACCCAGAGCCGGATACATAATAAAGGTTGTGGAATATTAGTAAACGGTATTTCATCCAGCAGTATCGGTATCGTCAGTTACAGATACAGAACAATTCAGTCGTTAAAAAAAAAAAAAAAAAAACATCATTGCTAGTCCAGTTAGAAGCCTTGTTTGCTTTATCACTGCTTTTTCCGCATCCTCCAAATCGCGATTGTCCAATGTCTGATGTTGCATCATTTCGAAAGTCCAGTAGATGGAGAGAGAAAATGCGTTACATTTTGAAACCACTTAAATTGCAAGAAAGATGAAAGAAGGAAGAGAAGTGGACTTTCAGGAAAGCTAAATCTTACTTGTGTCAGAGACGATTTTCTGTATTAATGTTGCATACTCTGAAGGCCGCATTCAGTCACTTCACTCTTTTTACCCCCCACCCCCACCCCCACTGAACGAATGTTCTCGTTCCCCTTTCCAGAGTAACATTTCATGGAAATGTTGGCGAGCGCAGAAAGCAATTAAATGATCATCGTCAGGACAGCTAACATGGCATCCTAAGCGAACTCTATCACTCTCCAACGAAGCTTACTACGTGATGCATACGATCATAAGAAACGCAACCATTCCCTAAAGAATTTATGTGTGTAAATAATTTGCCATTTGCGAGTTTGGGGTTACAAAGAAGCTGAAAGTATTGGCACTGGTAATTTTCGAATTGTCAACATAAATAAATCACCTTTTAAATAGATGATTATCCCATGAAAATAGCTTTGATATAATACATTTACCTGCTGAACAGGGTTTTGCATCGATTTAAAAAGCAGTTTCTCAGGCACTGAATCATATTTTTCTTATTTACGAGTAAATGGAAACATACCTTTGTTCAGCAAGCGCTTGACATAATGTCAAAGCTTGTTCATACTATATTTATTAATTTTTAACGTGATTTGTGCTAATACTACGAAACGTTTCATTAACGATGCTCTAAACTTCCTTATAGCCCAACATTCGCAAATAGACAGCTCGTCATGCGAGGTGGAGCCAACAAATTTGAAGACTTGAATGATGAAATATGGATGTGTACCCCTTTTCAGTTGGCATTCTGCTGATATTTCTGCTTTTGTAGTTTCATATTCCTGTATCTGGATCCCTCTAAAACCATGTTTTTGTGGTTAGTACGATGATGGTGATGATAATGATGGGCTTCCGAATTATTTAAGGATACACTAAAATATTTCCTTCCTTAACTTATCCTTCGCATCTTCTTGACTTCCCTCTTTCGTCATTTCCCTTCTACTGCCTTCCTACTTTACTTTTCTTTTTACGTAGTTCCCTCTCTCATTTCTTACTTTTCTTCTTCCTTACTTCTTTTTTCTTACCTCCCCTCCTCATCTCACCCCCTAAATCCATCTCTCCTTATCTCCATCCTTCTTGGCCTCCATTCTTTATGACATTCCTCTTTCCTCACATCCCTTTGGCGACACAAAATCCCGTGAAGGCACTTGTAGAGGCTGTTTCCATTCAGTTTTTGAGTAGGATGAAATTGATAATATTTCAGTCTTGCTTCGTGCATATGACTTTTTCGTTGTGCCTACGGATGATTACATTCTTGCTCTCTCCAGGCAGTTTTAGTCATCCTTGAGAAGAAGGATGAGAAACTGCATTCACTGTTCTCAAACACAGCCGGGCTGCAACAGGATTTCCCCTCTCTCCCTGTCTCACCCTCTTCATGCCTTAGTCCCTACCTACCTCACGTCCTCCCTGCCACATTTTCTACCTGTCTCACTCTTTCTCTCTGCCTCCCTCTCCCAGTACATCGCTCCCTTCCTGGTTCTTTCCCACCACTTCACCCTCTTTCTACCTCAGTCACTCTCTTCCAGCTTCACTCCTTTCATACTTCATTTTCGTCCTGCTTTTCCCGCTTCCTCACTCACGCACTTACTACCTCAGTTAGTTGCTATCTTACCATCTCCCAACCACACACCTTGCGTTTTGAAGGGAAACCAGAGTAGCGGTAGCAGCAACATCTCCTCTCTCCAGCATGGCCTCTACTTCTGCCACAGCTCACGACCCGTTGAGGGGGGATGACACCGGCAGCATCGAGCCTGAAGGATAGCAGACCATCACTGGCATCGTGAAGTGGTACAGCGCCAGGGCGAAGTACGGGTTCATCCGGTGCCAGGATACTGGTGCCGATGTATTCGTGCATCGCTCAGGGATCGCTGCTACCTCTTCACGGCGCCACTCGCTCTCGTTACGCCAGGGCGAGACAGTAGAGTTCCACATTCACCAGACACCGAAGGGTCCCGAGGCTAGAGACGTCACTGGACCGAGAGGTGCAGCTGTCCAAGGCTTTGCCTATGCACAGCGGCGCCCCACGGCTCAGGGGCGCCGGCCTGTGGATCCCCGATGTCCTGGGAATGTGGATACCATTGTCGCCATGTGCATCGCGACGGCGAAGGCTTTCTGTGGCGATGACAAGGCAGCTATGCTCGTTCTACTCCCCCAAATCTTTGAGAAGAACGGGCTGCCACGCCTTGTCATCCCTCAGAGCTTCGCTCGTGATGCTCGGCCAGCCCCTCGTCAGGAGCGTCACACCACCAAGCTGCAGCCTCCTAGACCCCGCACAACACCGCGGAAAAGGCTGCAGCTCGACGCTTCCCTAAACAGGGCAACTGCTGCCATCGCCATCACCGCCATTGCACTGCCCACCGAGCCTCCACAGCCAGCTCCTGCCGAAGATTCCCACCGCTCGCCGTCAGTAGCCGAGGAAAGGGCTCCTTCTCCCGTCCCCTCCATCGACAGGGAAGAAGACCTCTTGCCCTCGCCTCCACCACCTACTACTGACGGCGAGCCTCAGAGGAAGAAGAAAGGCAAGAAGGGGAAGAAAATCAGGCCTCTACCTGAGGTCATGGAGACTGACCACCCAGTGTCTACCCCCCCTGTTTGCAGTCCTGCCGATGTCAAACGCCTGCATAACGACTCGTTCATCTTTACAATTCCCATCGCCCAGCTACAGCGACACTTGATTCATCTGCTCTTCACTGGCGGGCCTTCCACCCTAGGCCCGCTCCACTCTGACTATGCCAGGTGGAGAATCTACACACACACACACCTTTCCTGACTCGGTCTCTCTTTGCTTCACTCTCTCTTTCTGTCCCAGTTCCTCCCTATCTTTGTTCTTTCTCACCTCACTTCTGCGCTACCTCACTCTCTCCTTTTTCTTCTTCTTTCCATACATCAGTCCTTCTGTAACCCCCCCCCCTCTCTCTCTCTCTCTCATTCCCTGTTTCACTCCCTCCCTGACTCATTTCTTTGCCTACCCCCTCCCTACCTCCATCCTTTCCTGCCAGTCTGCCTCACTTCCTGGTTCCTGCCTCTGTTTTCCCTCTCATTCCATCCCTGCCTCATTCCTTCCCTTCCTTCCTCCTTGACTACTCACTTAGTTGATGGTCTAACATTTCCCTCCTCACTTTCACCCGCCTTATTCTCTCCCTTTCTACCTTCCCTTTGCTCCTTCCTACCTCACCCCGACCCTCGCTCCCTACTTCCCTGCCTGCTTCACATCCTGCTGTGCCTGGCTCCCCTGCACCGAATCCCTCTTTGCATAAGTAACACTAAGCCAAGAAATAGGGGTGGCTTGGCAAAACACACCTGTTCTCTGGTATCACCTACTTGCCTACTTAACGCTAACATTTCCTTCATATCTCTCTTCTTCTTTACCCTTCTCTTATCTCCAGACCTGGATTTTCTCTCTCTCTCTCTCTCTCTCTCTCATTTTCCGTCTCCTTCTGCTTGTACTTCTACCTCTGCTTCTACATCTTCTATCTCTCCTCTTCTCTTCTCTGTTTTCATATCTCTTTATTTTTTTTTTTATTTCTTCAGTTCCTCCTTGTCTTCTTCTCCATTCTTTTTGTCTCTTCCTAATAGCAAGCCATAATAAGAGAGAAGCACACGAGACACTTCACTCCACAAACACCGGGCTAATAATCGGGCACTTGTAACTGTTCCCCCGGTGAGGGCACCGTGCAAGAGGCCGGCAGCAAAGAAAGGGAAGAAAACGAACGTAAAACGAAAGTGAGGGATAAAAGAAAAACTGTAAAGGTTAGAACAGGCTAAGAAGAAAGCAAAGTGAAAAAAAAATATGTACATATAAAACTTATTGGTACTGAAACGAGAGTGAAAATAAATAATACTAGAGAACATGGAAAAATGTATTACAGAAAATGAAAATCGACGATGCAAATATAATAAGAGAAGCAGAAGAAAAAGGAAAGGGAGGCTGGTGCAAAAAATAAATAAATAAATGAATAAATAAATAAATAAAGGAAAGATATAAGGAAGAAAACTGCGACTGACGGAAAGAAGGCCAGACCAGAAATTAACAGGAAACTAAACTGAGCCCTCTAATTATACAAGAGTGAAGAAAGGAAGGTTGGACAGTAAGGGGCTAGCCAATCTGTATATGATTAATAGAAAACAGACTTGGTGGGATATTAAAAGGAATATAAAGTAACAGTAAAAATAGTCAACTAGAGTGGGCACCCGGCGTTGCCCAGGGAAGACTCTAAGACTGCATACTGTCATTGCTTGGTACCCTGGATAGCCACTCCCCCTTTGGGATAAGACTCCCAGGGTTCCAGTTTACTCATTGAATCTATGTTCCTCCTCAGGCCCATTTCCTCCTAAGACATAGTACCCATGGACCTATTTCTACCATTGGCTTATTCTCCCTCAACCCACCCTCCCACCAACCCTATCAAACCCATCAATCCGTCCATCCATCCGACCCGTTGTAGCAAATATTGAAATGGTTCTATAAATAATAAACTCTATGGTAATTGGCCACAGTGTTTCCACCATATTGACTTAATTATTTGTGACTAATTCTAATCTTGACCATCAGGGGCCACTTTACCAACTGCAATGTACACATTTAAATTCACCATAAAAAGTTACAAGTGCTGAAGCTGTTTAGAGAGTTCTGAAGGCATACCCCTCGATTTCCATAGAGGACAGAAAAACAGACAAACAAACATTTCCTTATACCTGCATATCTATCCATCTATCTATCGATAGATGGATAGGTATGTGTGTGTATATATATATATATATATATATATATATATATATATATATATATATATGGAGCCTCAGTGGTAGAGTGTGCGTTTTGCATGCTGGTGGATGCGGGTTCGCCTCCCACCAGAGTTGTAAAAACTTTGGGAAGCGTTCACCAAGCCAATGACCGCTTTGGGGGACATAAGGGGTTACGTGGTTGAACCAGTGTCGCATATTAGTATGCTTGCACCCAGTCGGCTTAAGGCGGCCTGATTACACTTGGTTCACAGACTACACACACATTCAAAGCCACTACAACACTACAATCACACTCACAAGCACTTCACACCCTACATACAGTCTCTACCAGACAGCCTAAGCCACTGGGTAGAGATGCACTGGCTGTATCGTCCCTGTTTCTGTCGGGATATCCTGCAGTGGACCTCAATAGCTGATGATGATATATATACACACACATATATGTATACACACACACACACACACACACACACACACACATATATATATATATATATATATATATATATATATTAGGGTGGCCCTTATTTTGTCACTGTCTTTGTTTTTTTTTTCTCTCACCCTTTCGTTTGATGCTACATATTATAAAACTTTATTGAGCAAAATTTCATTGTGTTTAAGAATTATTTAGGGTGTCCTCAAAGAGTTTTAATAATTCATAACTCTTCTTCAGTCACTAAAATCCATGATTGTTAGTTCGAGACCATTTTTCGAGTAAAGAGCATTTGGTTTAAATAGTAAGAAATACTGCTTAGTAATATAAATTAGGCAACAGACAATTTTACATTTTTCACAGATTCAATGGGTATGACCGCTACCCTGGAACATCAGCCGAACGCAGTTATGCGGCAATGGGACTCAAGCATGGCGACTTGAGTTGGGCATGACTTTGCAAATATACAAATAATAATATCACATTATAGATTACTCATTTGCAGTCCCATTTTTTTTTTTTTTTTTAAAGGACATGGTATATAGTTAAGGAAGGATTTTTAGTGGCTAAAGAAACTATATAATGTTAAATTTGGAATAATGAAAATAAACCTAATTAAAACAATAAAGTACTTGTTCATTGGCTTGCAGGTGTAGATGTCAGGGTGCCCTTGAAAAGTGTATCCTTCTTGCAATTGGGGTATTTCTTTCGATGTTCCTGTACAACTTGAAGAGCAAATTAAGTTTGCTCTTCATTCTTGGAAAGGAGTCCACTGAATTCCTGAATCAATGGAATTCCTCGTTCTGCTGCGTCATTAACAACCCGGAGATCTCTAACTACTGCTGCTGCTTCAATGTACTTTGGGTTCTTGTTCCAGGACTGTGGATCATCATTGAGAGAGTCGGCTTCAATCCCCAGAGAAGTGAGAAGACCTTCGATTTGGCAGACACAAAGTCAGAGAGTTTCTTGGTTTGAATGTCTTTCTCAGCCACTTGAATTCTTTTTTGCGAGATAGTCTGAGTGTGAAAGCTTCTCCATCATAATCTTCACTCTCCCCAGATGTTGAAGATGAAGATGACTCCAAGACAACGTTTCTGTCTAATGATTGCATGTCCATTTCATTTCTCTTCCTAAGCATATTTTCTCGAGTTTGCTTCTTTGTAATTTCCTCTTCCTTCTTAGCAAGAGTCATATCTGTTCCAACCATGGATCCCTTCTTGCCTTTCTCTCTTTGTGCCAATAGGAATGGTTTATCCTCCTCAATTGTCATTAGCAACATTGCATCTTGATGAGCGATATGAAATAGGTCACTGAAGCAGGACTTCAGCTCTTCTTCCTTCTTCTTTTGTTTTTCCGTCTTCCGAGATTTATTCTTTTTTAAAAGCTCCCATTTCTTCATCAAATTTTCTAGTTGCTTTACAGCATGTTGAATTGGTCTTTTGGGAATTCTTGTTTTATTCCAAAAAGTTTCAACCTCAGCTATAGTGCACTGCGCAGCTTTGTGTTTATCTTTTGTTGACTGAAGGAGATGAAGGTAGAATCTCATGACATCCCCATTACTTGGCAATTTAGCTCCAGATAAACAGTCCTGGGAGTACTCAAGAAGATAGTATTTCGTTTTTGAGACGGACCTGCCATTCTGTCTATTTATATATCTGTGGAAGAAAAAAAATAAGTAATGTATAACCGATTCATCGCATAAGGCATCATAGAGACAAAAATATAACATCTTTGAGCATACCCTAAATATCATCGTATGTCTATGAAATTTTGTCAACGTTATTTTCTAATGACATAGTATTGAACTGGAGGGTGAGAGCGAAAAAAATAACTAATTTTTTTTGGAGGGCCAATACAAGGGCCAGCCTAATATATATATATATATATATATATATATATATATATATATATATATATATATATATATATATATATATATATATATACTGTATATATATATATATATATATATATATACATATATATATATATATATATATATATATATATATATATATTTATCTATGTATCTATTGCCAGACGCCTCAATCCCGTTTGGGGTGGCCACAAACAAATCGCCTCCAAGTCGCCCTGTCCCCCGCCATTTCACTCCCCTGCTCCCAACTCACACACCCCTCTCTCATATACCTCTCCACCCCATCCCTCCATCTCATCCTCGGCCTCCCCCACCCTCTTCCCCCCACCACCTCACTCACATACACTCTCTTCGTCAGTCTTTCGCCCTCCATCCTCTCTACATGGCCAAACCACCTCAGTGTGTTCCTCATAACGCTTCCTATCACATCCACATCCACACCACAACGCTCCTTTATATCCTCATTCGTCAGCCTCTCTCTCCATGCGACTCCACAGGCTCCTCTTAAATAACTCATTTCCACTGCTCTCACTCTTGACTTGTGTCCTTCCAACAATGTCCAAGCTTCACTTCCGTACGTTAGAGTTGGTATCACAATACTGTCATGCAGTAACTTTTTCACTTCCATGCTCACTTCCCTGTTTCTTATCACTGCTTTCAAAGAACCAGCAACTTTTCTTCCCTGCTGTACCCTTTCAAGCACTTCACCCTCCAAACCTCCATCCTTACTCATCACACTACCCAAATACTTAAACGTACTCACATTTTCCAATTCCTCACCCTCTAACCTCGCTGTACATTCACTAGCTTCACCTCTCTCAAAGACCATCACTTTACTCTTCCCTACATTCACCTTTAGGTTCCGTTTCTTACACACTCTCTCAAACTCATCCACCAAGCCTTGCAGCTCCCCTTCGTCTTCACTCAACAACACAGTATCATCTGCAAACAACAGTGCAGGAAGTTTCCAAACACTATCCTCTCTCACCAGGGCCACTCCAACATCCACTACCCTACCTTGTACCTCTTTTATTACCCCATCCATGTACAGATTGAACAACCATGGAGACATGACACATCCCTGTTTCAAACCTGTTTATATCTATCTATCTATCTGTCTATCTATACTTCTCTCTCTCTCTCTCTCTCTCTCTCTCTCTCTCTCTCTCTCTCTTATATATATATATATATATATATATATATATATATATATATATATATATATATATATATATATATATATATATATATATATATATATATATATATATTAGGGTGGGCCAAGAATGTACCAATTTTTTTTTTCCAATTTATTATTCTCCACGAGGCTACTTCTATCCCATATCACTTAAGGAGCTTTCATTCAACAAATCTAGAAAATCGACTCATATCTAGAAGTCACTCTCTGGAGGAAAAATATGTGATCCTGATAATATTATGTTTGATCACAAATGTCTAATCGTCTAATGGCTTGTAACTGCCTGTAACTATCCTAAAACTGTGACAACTGTCGAGCTAAACATTGAATTAAGCTTGAGCAGTAGCCGGTATATATACTTATTGTTACATGCATCTACCACTGCTGCGTGCTACAGCCATCTGTTAGAATCTCAGGCACAGCCGGAAAAGCACCACGTCCACGCCTCAGTGACCGCTGGGTGGCTCGTCGATGACTCAGTGGTCACTCTTTCACTCAGTGGATGTCTATTTCTCCACACAATAGGACGTACATTGGTGTGCTCTTGATGACTAGCGTGTCGTGACATCGAGCAGTGAATTACTTTGATCTGGCAAGTAAAGTTTATATCATTATTATAACTACCAATAAGGACACTTATCAAAAAGATACTTTGATATATTAGGTTTTGACGGTCCACATACCAGGAACTTGTTGATGAATATTTGATTCATTACTAATGGAATATTTCTAACCAAACACAGTGTTTATTTATCAGTGTATCCAGCATATGATCATAGGTATCCAAATATGTGGAGCAAATTGAAGCTTATACATCCAAATGATGTTCTGATGAGTATTATTATCGATAGTTATAATAAATCCTTGCTTATCAATGCGTTCCATTCACAAGTCATGCTTGTGACAAGAAGTAGTCCAAAAGTATGGCTTCTGAGCATGCCTGAGAAAAATATATTTGGTGCTCGCCTGCCAACTAATGCCATGTCCTCAGGAACTTCATGTTTTACCTTCAGAACGGTCTTACAATCAGTCGCAGTGTTAAGTGTACCAATGACAAGGTAATGGTGATCTGTGATAAAGCAAGGATCCTGACCCAAAGGGTAGACTCAGGTATTCGCAAGCTTCAGATGCTTCACAAAGAGTACTGTTTATTGAAGAACAACAGATCATTACCGAAACCAGGGAACTGGTTCAAAGAGTAAATCTTCAAGAAATAACTCAAAAAACAGTTTGATATCTCCCGAAAGAACGCTCTGCTCACTATGAGAAGCGACGAGGATAAGCAGTTCCTGCGATTACAGCAACATAATCCTTTCAGTGGGACTATGTCTGGGGTGGATAGAATCATCGCAAACAAGGAGGCTCGTAAGCGGCATAGAAGTGATCAAGCCAACGCTCGAAAAGAAAAAAGCAAACTCATTGCAGAGCAGATGGAAATGACTGTACCATCCAGTTCTACTGATGTTGAAAGCTGTAACGCCTCCTCATCAGCAGAGTCTGAGGATGAATTTCAGGGGCCACCAACGACCAAGCAAATAAGACAGCAAAGTAAAGCCAAGATATCCATTGTAACTAAGGAAGTAGCAGTATATACTGAAGCTCGTCAATGACCACCGGAAAAGACTGCCACTTCCAACGAAAGCTGCTTTGATGAAGAAAGTGATGCATTATGAGTATACTTAGTATTTTAAGTGTGTACATAATGTTTTAAGTGTGTATGTACATGGCAACTCCGTGACCATCATATCTTCTATATGAGTGGTAGTGTTTGATCTGTAGAGGATCAGGGTGATCCATCAAGCATGTCTCCTGTAAACAAAAAACATCTGGTCTGTGTATAGATAACAAAATTGCTATATTGTGTAATTTATTCCCAAGAGTCCTACAGCTCCATTGTAATACAGTGAGTGCGACGGTTTAAGATTTAAGGGGGTGGCCAGTGTGCTTGTTTTTGTTTTTTTATGCTGCCCGCCAACAGGGCAGTTACTACCAGGGTACCTGTCCTGGTCCATGCTGACGGAAACCTTCATATTTTAATCAATGACAAGGCTCCCAGACTCCCTTAAGGAGGAGCTAAGTCTTTTCTTCCCTGCTGGTTCAGAAGCTGGAAGAACTTGAGGATGTGACTGTTTTGTGAGGGTGGTCATATTAGTCTTACTAGACTTGTCAGACTTTGGTTTAGGCCTTACTGATTGAGAGGCAGCAGCGGCATGAGAATATGTAGAAGTCTTAGGGATGTCAGAGAACTGGAGCATACAGGAGGCTGAGATGAAGAGGTGGAGTAAGTGGCAGGAGGAACAAGGGCAAGGTCAGTCTTTGTCTCGACAGAGCATACCACAGGACAGGACATCACTGCCGAAGCATAGGACCTATTCGGCATGGGAGTTGGATGCAACTCCTTTACCTTTTTTCCTAGCATCATAGTAGGAGATGCCCTCAGTCACCTTCATTGCGCAGACCTCTTTCTCCTTCATCCACTTGGGACAGTCCCTTGAGGAAGTGGAGTGAGCACCCTTGCAGAAAAGCAAGAGACAGTCTCTGACGTGCAGTGTTCAGCATCATGAACCTATGTTGCACATTTGCCACAAACTGATACTAAAGCCCGACAAGTCTTTTCATCATGCCCTTAAATTTGGCATTTGAAACAGCAAAGGGGATTAGGGATGTAAGATCATACTTGAACAATTTCATACCCAATTCTGACATGATTGGGAAGAGACACTTTTCCAAATGTCAAGATAATAGTTGCAGTCTTCGCCCTTGTACCTTCTGTGTAATGGGTGATAAATTGTGCATCAATTGCGCCTTGCTATGCTAGTTCATATACGATGCCATCCTCATTCATCACCATGAGATCCCTGCAAGTGATAACACCCTTGCATGAATTCACGGAAACTGGAATTTGCGGCTCAACATCGTAACATGTGAACAAGGTAAAGGAAATCCTTTACCTGAGATGAGTTTACAATTAAGACTAAAAGATCTCTGTTCGCAAGTTTTTTAAAACTTGTTTCACCTTTCCAGCGCAGCCATCAATCACATTCTTAATCATGAAGGGACTGAGACTGGCCATGGGAGTTAAACCTAGAGCATGCAACATCTACAAGTACGTCAAGTGGGGAACGAGTATGGCGTCCGTCAGGCTGAGGGCAGTTAGTCAACATTCCTTTGTCCGTCAGGATCACCTTCTCTCCTGATGGGAGGGGGAGGTGGCAGGGACGTTCGCCACAGTAACCACGGCATCCTAACAGGGGAAGTGGGAAGGAGGGGAAAAAACGAGCAAGGGACAGACAACCTAGGCAAAACACCTAAGTCCGAGACTGCGCTCTCAAACTACTCCAGGGAGACTCGACAGTGTGCTCACTCCCCAGAGCGATCAGTGGGGGGAACCTCCCTGGGCAGAAAGCAAAGACAATCTCAGTATAACGATGCAGACACCTACTGTACCAAGCTATGAGGGAGGGGAAGACTGTGAGGAAATATCTAGCATGTCACCAGAAGGGTGGGAAAAAAAAAAATTAAAAAAATAAACTAATGCCGGTGGTGCAGACCTGAAAGCTAGAGAAGAATTCATAATGACGTGTCTGCACACCCTGCAACCAAGCAAGTCCCATAATTATGTTTTTTTTTTTTTTTTTTTTTTTTTGCCTATCGACCATTGAGGCCGAAGCCTCTGGTCATTAAGGCAAATATATATATATGTATATATATTCACACATATATACATATATATACAAACATATATATATACATACATACATACATACACACATCCATGCATATGAACATACACACTTTCATGCACACGTACATATATATATAATAATTTTTATTTTATTTTTTTGTAGTTTTATTTTTATTTTTATTTATTTTTTATATTTTTAACCTTATATTACTTATAAACAAAATACCTAATCTAAAGACCCTAAAACTAACCACCTAACAGATAAATCGCTAACCTATACTAAATCCTAAGAGACAAATAACTAGACCTACACTAATGTTCAAAAAGCCTCGACCAAGAGAACACCATCGACTGCAGATATGTAATGCTTTTCTACATTACATACCTGCACTCATCACCTGGTGACTGTCAGTCGAGGCACAACCTAATATAGGGGACATCAATATATGAAAGGGAACCAGACGAGTCAGGAACATTTCCATATACGTCAGCTGTCGTCCCTAATTAGAATAACTTAAGCAAGATAATATAATGTATTTACATAATTTATACAAAAATTGAAGAACCTCGCCCAGCAGACTACCATCGACTGCAAGTGCCCAATACCTTCCTATATTGCACACTTGCACTCATCAGCTGGTGACTGTCAGGCAAGGAATTTGGCTTAATGTAGGGGACATCTATATTAGAAATAGATCGGTGGGAGGAGGAACTATTTAAAATATGTCAACTGTCAACCCTAATTAATATTACAATATATACATATTTACTGTTCATAAAAACCATAACCACACAGTAAAAAAGTCACATCACTCTGATCAGTCCGGTCTCTCTCAAGAAAGCCATCAATTTATCAGTCATAACAATGTCCCCATCACCCAGGATGGTGGAAAGGGTGAAGGGGACGTCAACTGCGCTGCAGTAATTCATAAGTGAAGCGCGTTCACGAATAAATCGCCGACAGCGCAGGATGATATGACTGATAGATAACACCGCATTACAGATGTCACAGTGCGGTGGGAAGCGTCTTTCCATATAAGGTTTTATGTGGGTTAAAACGGTGGCATTCAGCCGTAGCCGTGCCAACACTTTTCTTCTAGGCGACTGGGACGGTTGGCAGTGTCCCAGTCGCCCAGGTACGGCTTACAAGTTGGAATATTTAGTCTGGTCCACTGACCTTGCCACAGAAGATTTATTGATTTCTTTTCCGAGAGATAGACTCGACCGTAGATCACGAGGAACGTCCCAAGTCTCCTCGAGCTCCACAGCCGACTTTGCAAGTAAGTCAGCCTGCTCATTGCCGTAGATACGACAATGACCAGGCACCCAGATCAGCGTGAATGACTTGTTGCATGAATGCAACTTATTAACGATGCTGCCCTGGATCTCATGAGAGTCCGTAGTGCAAGATGCAATTGCCTGAAGGGCTGATTTTGAATCTGAAAATATGACAAATGAGTCATGTCTAGAATTGAGAGCATAGTCTATGGCTTTGTCAATAGCAAAAAGTTCTGAAGTAAACACAGATGTATGAGTCGGCAACCGATACCTGAGGGCACATTCAGTCGACCACACACTTGCACCCACACATTCACTCGACTTGGAGCCGTCGGTGTACAATTGATGGGACCCCAAGTGACGAATAATGATCTTACGAAACAAGTGGTGGACCTCCGCCTCCGGCGCCTTGGCCTTTGGTGCTGGGAGCCATGTAACATCGACTGTAAAGCCGGGTGGCTCCCAAGGCGCTATATTTTTAAGCACCAACTTGTCACAGTCACTGGGGTCCACATCAAGCTCCTGAGTCAGTAAGTGGAGGCGAGCGGCAAGTGGCCGACGCACCCCCCGCAGAAGGTGGTGGTATTGACGCAGGGGGGTACAGGCCACATTGCCGATATTACTTTTTCTTAATGTCCTTACACCATAGGACAAGGCCACGTGGTCACGGCGAATTCGGAGGGGAGGCACATTCGCCTCCACTTCCATACAAGCTACACGGGTACACCGGACAGCTCCAAGACACATTCGCAAACATTTATTCTGTAACACATCCAATCCTTTCAGCGTGGCATCAGATGCCGAGCCATACACCTGTGCGCCATAGTCTAGCTTCGATCGAATAAGGGACTTATACACCATTAATAAAGATTTTCTGTCGGCACCCCAGGTAGTACCTGCTAGGTACTTGAGGACATTTAACGGTTTATCACAACGAGCAAGCAAAGTATTAACGTGAAGTTTAAAATTCATTCTACGATCAAAATGTATTCCTAAAAATTTTACAGAATTTTGAAAAGGTACCGCCTGATTATCCAAAGTTAAGCACAAATTAGGTACGTTACGATTAGTGAAAACTATAGCGGCACACTTACGTACGGAAAACTTAAATCCCCACTGCAAGGCCCATTGGTGGACGGAGTCAAGGGCTGCTTGAATCCGCCCAACCGAAAATTGTGCATTACGGGAAGAGTGCCATATTGCACAATCGTCAGCGTGGAGTGAGTATTTAAGATTCCTCGGGATGGGAGCTGATGACAGAATATCATTGATCATAATACTAAATAAAGTAGGACTAAGCACACTTCCCTGTGGCACCCCGTTTTCCTGGATAAATATATCCGATGTTACGTTACGGGGCAATTTGACAGAGAAAGTTCTGTCCCTTAAGAAATTTGAAATAAAAACAGGCAAATTTCCTCTTAAACCATAAGCATAGAGCTTCATTAGTATACCGTGTCGCCAGGTCATGTCATAGGCTTTATGGATGTCCAAGAACACCCCTATCATGAATTCTTTATTGGCAAATGCCTCTGCAATACAATGCTCCAAATTCATTAAATGATCTAGTGAACTTCTGTATTTACGGAAGCCACATTGTTGATCATTTAACAAATTCTTCGACTCTAAAACAAAAAGAAGCCTATTGTTAACCATACGTTCCATGACCTTACATAGACAAGAAGTCAACACAATAGGACGAAATGAAGTGGGATTCATAAGACGACCAGCCTCTTTGGGTATCGGTATGACGTGCGCAAAGTGCCATGAGTTTGGGAACGTTCGAGACGCCCAAATCTCATTGTACAGTGCTAACATCTTAATCAGGTTGTCCTGATTAAGATGCTGGATCATACCGTACGTGATGGTGTCTGGTCCAGGGCTGGTGTCTTTACAGGATTTAAGGGCAAGGAGCAGTTCATCTAGCATAAACTCTTGGTTGTACGGGGAGTTTACGTCTTCTGTGGCAAAGTCTAATATCTGTAGCTCAGCCGTGCGTTTATGATGTTGGAAACGCGGGTCATAATTGGCTGAGCTACTTACATGAGAAAAACTCCTGGCGAGGATGTTAGCAACGTCCACGGGCTCGTCATAGATGTTATTATTTACTTGCAAGGTGGTAATGGGGAAATATGGGCCTTTATTATTTAATATTCTTATGGTGGACCAGACTTTACGTAATGGTGTCGTACGAGTCACCGTGGACACAAAGGACCTCCAGGAGTCACGTTTGGCCCTTCTTATTATTCTCCTTGCCTCAGCCCGTGCCTGTTTGTATGCAATAAAATTTTTCTCAGTGGGCTGACTATCAAAAATCCTGTATCTCCTATTGCGTTTTCTTAATGCTTGTCGGCAATCCGGCGTCCACCAATGTGCTCTATGCTTTGCATGAACTGTAGAAGTCTTGGGAATAGCAGCCTCAGCTGCGTGTAATATGGATTGGGTTATATTTTCGACCTTAACATCTATGGTCTCCCCAGATATATCTAAATTGGCGATCCTTGAGAAGGATCCCCAATCTGCTTTCTTATAGTTAAATTTTGGAGGTGGAGGGTCCGAAATGATGTCGCGTGTATAAGAAAGACAGATGGGTAAATGATCACTTCCCAAGGAGTCGTCGTAAGGGTCCCATGAGAGATCTTGATGTATACCAGGAGGCCAAAGATAAGTCAATGGCCGAAAAGTTACCAGTACGATCATCTACACGAAGTCGCTTCTACCATCGTTCAGAAGACAGAGGTTGGACTGTAGTATTAGGTCGGCTACTTGCTCCCCACGACCATCGATCCTCAAGCTACCCCATTGATAGTGATGGGCGTTAAAATCGCCCAACACTAACTTATTTCCAGGCAGGTGTTCCACTAGTGAATTTAAAGCATCACTATCAATGGGGCCATGTGGAGGACAGTACAGAGAGCAAATAGACAGATACGTGTTATTAAATTTTACTCTGCACGCGACCGCTTCCAGAGTAGAATTTAGAATCACTTCCGTTTGTGGGTGTGATTTGTGTGTGTAAATGGCAACTCCGTGACCTTCATATCTTCTATACGAGTAGTAGTGTTTGAACTGTGGAGGATCAGGACGATCCTCCAGGCGCGTCTCCTGTAAACAAACAACGTCTGGCCTGTGTATAGAAAGCAAGATTGCTATATTGTGTAACTTATTCCCAATACCTCTACAATTCCACTGTAATACAGTGAAAGCGACGGTTTAAGATTTTCGTTGGGGGCCAGTGTGCTTTGTCTTTTTTTGTCGCCCGCCGGCAGGCGAGCGACTACCGAGGACCCTATCCGGTGCTTGTTAATGGAAACCTCCATATTATCATCAATAACTAGGTTCCCAGCCTTCCCCGAGGAAGAGCTAACCTTTCTCTCCCTCGCTGGAGTAGGAACCGGAAGGACATGAGGACGTGACTGTTTCGTGAGGGTGGTCATGTTATTCTTAGTAGGCTTGTCAGGCTTCGTTTTAGGCCGTACTGATGAAGAGGCAGCAGCAGCCTGAGAGTAAGTTGAAGCTTTAGGGATGTCAGTGAGAGAGTTGGAACAGACAGGAGGTCGAGATGGAGATGTACTGTGAGCGGCAGGAGGGAGAAAGACAGGGTCAGTCTGCGTCTCGACAGAGCACATCACAGGACGGGATATTACCGCCGAAGCATAGGACCTATTCGGCGTGGGAGTTGCATGCAACTCCTTCACCATTTTCCTAGCTTCGTAGTAGGAAATACCCTCAGTTGCCTTCACTGCGCAGACTTCCTTCTCCTCCTTCCACTTGGGACAATCCCTAGAGGAAGTGGAGTGAGTACCCTTGCAGTGAAAGCAACGTACTGTGTCTGATGTGCAACTTTCCGCATCATGACCCTGGCTTGCACACTTGCCGCACACTGGCTGGGAAGCCCGACAAGTCTTTGTACCATGCCCATACAGCTGGCATTTCAGGCAACGCAAAGGGTTAGGGATGTACGGCCGAACGTGAATAATTTCGTAACCAACTTTTATTTCATTAGGAAGAGAAGATTTGGCAAACGTCAAGATGATAGTTGCTGTCTTCGTCCTTATGCCTTCCGAGTAGCGAGTTATGAATTTAGCCTCTATGACATCTTGCTGCGCCAATTCACTTACGATCTCGTCCTCGCTCATCACCATGAGATCCCTGCAAGTGACAACACCCTTGCAAGAATTCATGGAGACTGGGATTTTGGCTTCGACATCGTAACAATGAAATTTGCGCAGTTTCAACAAATCCTTTACTTGTGCCGAGTTTACAGTTTTGACCAGGAGATCTCCATTAGCAAGTTTTTTAACTTGTTCTGACTTCTCCGCACAGTGGTCAATCACCTTCTTGATAAGGAAGGGATTGAGACTGGACAGGGGAGTGGAACCTAGCGCATGGATGGTGACGTAGGTCGCATTTGCTACCGGGATATCAAGTGGGGCTCGAGTCTGGCGTCCGTCAGTCTGGGGGTGGTCAGTCCGGTCGTTCCTACTTTCGTCAGGACCACCTCCCCCCCTGAAGGGGGGGGAGGCAGGTGTGGCGTCCGCCATAGTTACCACTTCCCCCGTGAGGGGGAAGTGGGAAGAAAGAGAAAAACAACCAAGGGAGAATTTGCCCGGGGAAAAAACACCTAGTCTGAGATTACCCTCTCAAACCACTCTCGGGAGGACGCGCCCGTGTGTAACTCACACCCCAGAGCGATCAGTGAGGGGTACACTCCAGAGGTGAGTAAGCAAAGGCAATCTCAGAAATTAGATATAGACACCTACTATATCTACTAAGGCCAGGGAGGAAAATTAGTTCTAGCTAACCTAACTTTATTGGAAAACGCCCTAGTGGCGGACAAAACAAAGCTAAAGCCGGTGAGGCAGCCCTGCAGCTAGACGAGAGCTCAGAAACACGTCCTCACTCTTCGCAACCATCCATCAAAGTCCCCCCATAATTATGTGTACAGGATTTGCTTAATATAAACAAGATCTGAAGACCTGAAGGTAACTTCTTGTGTTAACATCAACAAGGGATGTGAAGATTAAGGTGTTGAAGAACGCATATGTAAAATATAAGTTTGTCTCAAACTCTGGCTAACCATTTGCTTAGGTGTAACCACATTTCTTTCAGATCATAACAGAGACCAGAGCTATATTTCTGGAAAGTTACGGCTTTAAAGTTTTTGTGGTTTTCTCTAAAATGTGTTGCAAAGAAAAAGCAGCAGATCTGAATTCAGTACTTTCCACCAGGCTAAATGGCAATATAATCAGGCAAAATTATTCAGCAAACGCTTTTATTATAGGATATTCAACCAAATACTGTATCTCAATTAGTTTCTTAGCTATTTTAATTTGAAATATGCTGTTTTTATAAAGTAATAAGTATATCGCCTGCAAAAATATTTCAAGATCATTTATATATGGCATAAGGACTTGGGTAACCCTAGGGTAGCTTTATGTGTAATATTATCAAGTTCAAAGAAAAAAGTGCAGAAGAATAACAATAACAGACGAAAACTATAAACTTCGTTATTTATATGGCAAAACTTAGTAATACTGATGAAAACAATAAACTTCGCCATTTAAAAGGCGAAGCTCAATAATACTGACGAAAACACGAAACTGCCATTTATGTGGCGAAGCTTAATAATACTGACGAAAATAAACTTTGCCATTTACATGGCGAAGCTTAATATTAGGCTAATAATAATTATTATACTGACGAAAACAAGAAGCTTCGCCATTAATATGGCGAGGTTTAATACGAGTAATAATAATGATATGATGATCATGATCATGATCATGAGGATAATGATGATTGTTATCATTATTACTAATGGAGTTATACTGTTCATTATAGCGCGCTGTTATTTTATTTATATCACTATCAGCACCTTTAGTTGTTTTTGTTGTTGCTTTGAGGAGACCTGGGGGAAAAACAAGGAAAGAAGATATATGGTATGAATCTCTGGCACACAATGGGGTCCCCGATAATGTGGTTGGTATCGATCCCCAGCCTCTCTGTTTACTATAGTGCACCTTTTGGCAGGGCAAGCGCCAGGCTACTTACAGGGAATCGCTTTTCAAGGGTTATTAATTTTCAGGTCACGCGATGAGGTTGGAGAGAGAGAGAGAGAGAGAGAGAGAACTGCAGGGAGTTACAATGATAAACAGTAAATGATTAATTGTAAATTTAAAGGTCTTACATTCCATACTGATGTGGTACCAATGATAACGTTGCCAGGAATACGCTGCTACTCTAATAAAGGGAGGAAAGTATGGTAGAGATGAAGACTCTCCCTACCCATTTCTCTCACCTGCAGCAAGGGCACCGAATAGGAAGTTCAGCTAACCTGGAAAGTCTTGGCCAGAGTAGGAAGTTTGAGGAAAGGATTAATATTCGATTTTATTATTACAATAGCCCCAGCAAAACTTGTGTTATTCACTTATTAACTGCTCTATCAAGGAAATACCAAATACCTCTGTGATGGCCATTCCAGGTAGAGCAAATCTTGTACAGGAAATGATGTATTATGGTGGAAATACACGTAAAGCTTCCGCCCATGACTCCTGAGCAAGCTATTACTTATGCTAAATATGCGGGCGTAGTTTCCAACTTAATAAAAGATATTGAAAACAGTTTACCAGTTAGTGTAAATAATAAGTTAAGAGAGAGAGAGAGAGAGAGACCCAGTATGTGCCAGCTTCTCTGGTACCCCATTTGTTTGATGAAGTAATCAGTGTAGTGGTCCATACTGGAGCAAATCTCTCGAGCCCTGCGATATCATTTTCAGGAGCGGCAATAATAACTGCAGCACATTCCACATTTGGCCATACACATGACTTACACAGATAGAGGACTTTCACCTTGATTGTGCAGTTAAACTTATAACCTAGAAGTCTCTGTCTCTCTTATTTACGTTATTGAATTGTTTGAAGAACTTGTGATCATTACTACTTAGTACACTCAAATCTTTCTCCAAGTCTTTGTTGCCGGTTGCACTTCCTGGCAAAGAGTATTGGTAGCAGGTTCATTGATTTGCATGACTAATGTGAATTGTCAAAGTTGAGCAGCATTTACTATCGTTCAGATCTCTCCGCTGTCTTAACCAAAGCAACTTACAGTACGTAGTTTGTCAATCTTCTTGAGTGGAGAGACAATACCTCCTACTTTGTATCCCCCACAGTTTTTGCAATGTAGCTGATGATGCCAACATTTAGATCACTAACATAACTGACAAATATTAACGAATCTACAGCTAAGCCCCGGGGCCCTTCATTTTTTACTGATGACCAGCCACTGCCTGCTACTCTTTGGTAACAGTTTTCCATCCATCCAGATAGTTTTCTCAGAATCTCTAGTGCATGAGTTTTTGATAACATCCTTAAAGAGGTACTTTGTCGAGCAAATTCTGGATGTCCAGATAAAAAATGTCAGTTGACTGTCACTGGTCATATTTAGAGCAGGTACCGTGGAAGACTTCAGTCAAACTGGTCAAAATTAATAATGCTGCCTAAAACCATGTTATACGTCGTACAGTAACATTTGAATTTAATTATTGGTCTACAATCCTGTTTACAAATACCGGCATATCTTTAAATACTTTCCCTACCGCCGATAAAAAGCTAACTGGATGGTGATTTTGGACAATAATGGTTTCCTCCAATTTTGCAAGTGGGACTCACATTTGCTTCCATTTAGCTCAGTGAAACTTTTCAAGTGGCTAACCAGTTATTAATGATAGTACCAAGGTGAGGAGGTCACCTGATCATGTGATTCCCACTGAACTCTTAAAGGCAACTCGTTAGGATCAGGGGAATATCAGGTTATCATGCTGCCTAGCCTTAGGAGACTTCTGCTCGGGTGCACTGATTATTCTCTAATAGCATACCCTCATGCGTATTGCCTGGCTCAGGGATAGAACCTCCAGCCTCTCTAGTGAACAAGGATGAAAAATGAGAATTCAGGATGTATTCTACTTCAAATTCATTAAGAAAAAATGTTTGCATCAATCAGCGGGCCAGTTTTGTTCTTAATCAATTTTCTGTTATCCATCTGATTATAGAACTTCATGGGATTCTCCTGACATAAGGTTGGTATCTGGAGTTCCTTATATAGATAGCAAATTACTTCCCCCTCCAGTCCAGGTAGATGCAGTCGTTCTGAGCTGCGAGGCTAGTATGCTGCCCTTCTTTCTTTAATGGTTGCCACTGTCTCACGTAAGAACCATTTTGATTAGAAATGTGGTAGTCCAACTGCCTTCGAGGGCACAAATTTTGCTTGTTATGCCACAAAATAATCTCTCACTGAGCGTCATTCACACGCTGCCCAATTTCCAACTGCAATATACATATTACTTCCCTTGAATTACTGAAGTATGCTCTCCGTAAGTCAGGTCTACTCCACTGTCTAGATTTTGCCTCCAACGTAGGTAGCCACAGGATGGGCGCTTCCTCCTAATGGCTCACCTACAATCAGTATGGGTAAAGCATCTTTTTGGGAGTGAACATTAGATCAAAAATGTTCTTCTTTCTTGTGGGCTCGGTCATCCACTAGATCTGAAAAGGTATTCAGTAAAGTTGATTAGCCTTCTTGATTCAACTTTCCTTGTTTTATATGTCCAGTTAAGGTGACAGCTGAAATTGCTCAGGATATGTTGAAGTTTTCCCTTAACAGCCTACTAACCTCATCATAAAATATAGCATCTTAATCGATGAGCAGTGTGGTTGATGGTACAGACAAACAGTACATAGCCATTCCCACAAAGAGGTCCAACGATGCATATCATCTGCTCAGACATGACTTTGCAGCCACGGGATCCAGGCAATCCCAGACATACAATGCAGCTCCTTTCAGTCAGGGAATTCTCCAGTATAGTCGCTCCCACTAACATCAACTTACTTCTCTGTAATATGTCCTTTGATCGCTAAAAGAACTTAAAGCCTGCTAACCTTGTTTCGAATTGATAAGAGACAGATTACTCTGCCTCAGTGGTTTAAGTCATGCATGATCACCCATAGCCTAAGAAAGCTGCCCGAATGATTTGGGTATCGTGTTTAGACTCTAAAAAATGGACATTGTTGTTTCCAGTGCAGCTTTGTTTTCTTGTCTTCCCTCTGCTTAACAGAGAGAGAGAGCAAGATGAGAGGATTGCTGTAGTAGGCCAGTTGGCCCATGCTAGCAGCTCCTACAAGAGAGACTACACTACTACAAGAATATAAGAATAGCAAAGAAAAAGATTCTCATCCGTCTACCAAACCCTCCAGCCGAAACCGGCAGGAAAAAGTAAGAAGGAGCAGCAGGTAGTATACAGTAGAAAAGCTGGCATGAACATTTCGAAAACTTAGAAAGGATGACAGTCATTATGGAAACCTGATACAGATGCACTGGGTGTGCAAGCCTCTTCGCCATGATATTGCTGGGTTCTTTTCCACATTGTCACCAAATTTCCTGACGCGATTTCCTTCCGCTTGAGTCTCGACATATTGCGTTGGCAATTTGATTTAGTAATCACAGAATCTTTCACAACACACACACACACACACACACACACGCACACACACACGTAAGAAAACATAGTCCAAAAATATTCGCAAGACTATTTCATTTAGTAAGCACATAGTAAGCTCACAGCCTTCAACTACAAACATGTAGGAAAACTTGTAGTCCGTAGTTTTTTTTTTTTTTTTTTTTTTTTTTTTTGTTTTGTAAAACTGCATAATTTCTGTCAATGAACATTTACAATATATGGTTTTTCAAGTGTCAAGGCAAGTACATTAAAGTGTTAATACTTATAATCTATTCAATGTCCACACAGCATTACGCAAACACTGTCTATTAAAGTTCCACAATATAGTATGTCCTTTTGTACTTATTCAAAAGCGTCCCCTTGCTGCATGATCTCAGTTCGAAAACATTCACTCCTGTTTTAGTTGGAACTCTCGCTTGGTTTGATGAAATTAAACTTCCGTAAACATTGCAAATTCCGGGTGAGGGTAAGGAGAACTATATTATTGTAAAATCATATAACTTCTATTTTATGTGAATATTCATACTCAGTTGTATCTTTAACTGATTGCTGTGATACTGTATGCGGAATGAGTTAGTTACTTGGCGGTACGTATCTTTATAATAACTAGCCAGTAGACTAAAATTTAATATCCAAGAATAACACTATCATGATTTAAAGGGCATCTGTCTCAGAAAAGGTAAGATATTGGAAATTAAAGCTAAATGATGCAAGAAAACTAAAGAAATCCGACTACTGCAATTGTAGTTAATAGTTCAAATATCTTTTTAGTTGGGAAAACCTTTAAAAGTTACAAGCAAATTGTTTCTAGTGAAGTATACTACAGTATAGCGTAAAACAGTACAGACGTAATGAAACTGAAACTGTTGAAAGAACAGAGTGGAGCCTACAGAGAGAGAGAGAGAGAGAGAGAGAGAGAGAGAGAGAGAGAGAGAGAGAGAGAGAGATTTGTGCTGGTGAAGATATTAGATTGATGGTGGTGATAATACTGGGAGAGGGTGATGTTGTGAGAATGGAGGTGATGATACTGTGGGAATGGAGGCGTTACTGTAAGAGTGGAGATGGAGGTGATGTGAGAGTGAAGATTGTATGGTCATGTGGTGAGTGTGGAGGAGGTATGGCAGTGCTGTGAGAGTGGTTGATGTTGTGAGAGTTGAGGCGTTGATATTGTGAGACTGGAGCCGATGATGTTTTGAGAGAGGTGATGTTACCGAAGTGGAGATGGTGATGGGAGAGTGGAGGTGATGATGTCAGAGTGGAGTTGGTGATGTCAGAAAGTGGTGAGGTTGTCGGAGTGGAGGTAATATTAGAAAGAAGCTGGTGATGTTGTATGCGTGGTGGTGGTGATGGTGGGGAGTGAAGTTGTGGGAATGGAGGTGGTAATCCTGGGATATTGGAGAGGTTGTGGGAGAGTGAAGGCGATGAAAGGGCTGAGATACTGATGCTAGCAAATTGGAAGTGAACCTGCAAGAGTGAGTTTTAGCTTACTGAATTGGAGTGGCATGGATAGGAGGCGAAACAAAGATGGACATGGGGCGGGGGAGCTTGCTGAAATTAAGAGTGAGGATGAGGAGAACGCAAAGAAAGGAAAAAAAAACACACACTTATAGGCCTGTAGGAGGCAGTATAAGGAAACAAAAAAAAAAAAAATAAAATAAAACGTATAATAGGCGTCCACACTGAATGTGTGGAACGTGTTCAAACGAGCAGCTCAGGCAGTGCTGACTATTGTCTCATGTGGCTCATCATCTTCCTCTGGTTTCCTGACCTGAAAATACTAAAATGAACTTATTAGATTACACCCAAAAATATTCCCTCGCACTTCCTAAAACCAATACTCCTCATGTATTAATTTTAGATCTATTGCTTGGGACCTAACAGGTTATTAATGGGTGAATCAACTTGTAAACCAAATATTGCTTTCAGTTTGATTAACCCATTATTCTCTAGGATTAAACCACCTAGAGTCTAGGTGGTTTAAATATTTTTGGTGTTTTTGTTTTATCTGTTATCAATAATTGTGTTTTCAATTTGATAAATGATTTCAGAATAATTCTTTGACAAATAGCAATACCTTTACCATTACCTTTAGCAATACCAAATTATGTTTGCCAAAAACCTGGTTGCTCTTAGCAACCGTCGGAAAATACTGCTGCGCTACTCACGTAGCCTTAGACCGTTACTTCTTGCGCGGCTGGCTGTGACGCTAATCTGCCTTATAAAAAATCGTTTCTTCGATTTACGGAAAAACTATTGAGAATTACGGGTTGTCTATGAAATGAAAATAATTGAGGATTTTTATGCTATTTCCAAATTGGTGTCTGTATTTCTTGTAACTGCAAATTTGGTTGATATCTCCAAAGAAGTACAGTTTTCCTCCCGATCCCTGCCCCCATTTTTTGCTTATGAGATAAATCTTTCGCTCGGGTACATATGTCGGGGGGGGATCCAAACTGTGACTAAATTTGGTGTTCTCGCGAGCAGAGAGCAGGAAGAACGCAAGGAGAGAAAAAAGGAGGGGGATATAACGGATAGGTCAGGTAGAGTGATAAGTCCTGGAACTGGCTGGGAACATCATTTAGAGATGAGAAAATAGTGATAATAAGGCAAAGATAGGAATAAGAGGAGAAGAAGACTTTGGGAGATAAAAGAAGGAACACAGGGGAGAGAAGACAGTAAGACAAAGCCAGCAGTACAACAGCTGAAGAAATGCATTGTTAAAGAGATAAAAGTATCATTAAGGGAGGGGACAGGGAGACAGGGAGTGGAAAGTTGATAGGTGACACGGAAATAACAGGGTCAAAGGCAAAGGAAAAAACAGTTAGGAGTAGACAGACGGTAGAAGCGAGAGAAAGAGTTGAATTAGACCAGAAGAGGAACAGCGGGGGGAGATACAGGGAAAAGAAAGATAAAAGGAGGATAGGAGAGAGAGATAAGATAAGAGAGACGGCTAAGGGTGAAGGAATTGGGTTGGGACAACGTGCAGAGAGAAGAATACAAAGACTCAGCGAGAAAGCAAGGAGTAGGTAGAAAGAAGAGAGTAAACATCAGGAGGAAAGGGATTAGGAAAAGGAAAAAAAAAAATGGGGGGGAGATGGACGAGCATATTGAAAATACAGAGAGACTGAAAAGAACATAGGTTGGGTGGGGATAAAATGTAGAGATGAGACAGTGAGGGTAGGCAAAGGTACGGAGAGGAAACGAAAGGATAGGAAGAGGGAAATGTGATGGAGAGAGAGAGAGAGAGAGAGAGAGAGAGAGAGAGAGAGAGAGAGAGAGAGTACCAGAATATGTGTGGAAACTTATTACAGCTATGTGCTCCAGTTTTGTGCCTCTTACATCCAAATGAAACGGTGTAACCTCATGCGTAATATACTCACACCCGTTCCTCTTCCTGCGTCATGGAAGAGCTCAATGAATAGCCAAAGTTTAAAACCATAATACAACATTCCTTGTCATAATAGTAAAGTGAATGATACGCGAGGATCAGTTCAATAAAGAAAATATCAATCATAATTCATTCTCTTTTTTCATACTTATATTTCCATAATCTAATCTTTCTTTTCCCTGCTTGTAGTCCCTTTCTTCCCTTCCCCTTTCCATCCCAGTCTGGTTCCCTCCTCTCCAGTCCAGAATCAATATGCTTTTTTTTTGCGCTCAAACTTATAGACAAATTTCGGTTTGCATTTTCCACCATAATGCTCTCAGCTCCCGGGAACGTCAGTTACTCTTTAACATCTTCTACAGACATGATCAGTTTAGAAAAGAAGAATCAGGATTTTCCGGTTGCAAGAAAAGGATATGCCAGCTGTAGATTCTTCGCTTCCTAAGAAAGTGCTACTTTGTTTTCTGAAGAAATTGATACTCTGTCTTTGGTACTGATGCTAAACGGTGCTAGGAAGTTTGGTTATGTGGCTTACTTTTCTTTAATATTAATAATTACCTCCGTCAATGAAGTTGGACAGAGGTTATGTATTCGCCCGTGCCCGCCTGTTTGTTTGCTTGTGTACACGATATCTCAAAAATCTGTTATCGGATTTCAGTGAAATGTGGTTTATACGTGGGCAGTGAGTCAAGAAAGAGTTTAGTAGATTTTTAGGTGTATCTTGAACCAGATGCAAGAATAGGTCTTAAAATTTATTTGCCTTAGGAGGTGTGTGCTCACTGAGGCTTTGTTACAGGCAGGCTAAGTCTGTTAAATTAACTGAATATGTGAACCTGTGTCTCTATTTCTCCGGTGGGAGAGAGGAATTACAGTAACAGAGGCGATGAGGAAAGTATAAGGTCTCTTTCGCATATCTCTCTCTCTCTCTCTCTCTCTCTCTCTCTCTATATATATATATATATATATATATATATATATATTGTTACGGAACAGAGAAAACTGTCCTGCAAAGTTCCAGGTTCAAAACAAAAGAGTTAGGTAAAATTACAAGTTAAAGTTTAATGCTCAAACTAACAACTAAACATTCAGGACTCATAAGATAATGTAATGGCAAAAAAACAGGTTAAATATATGGTTAACTGCAATAGCCTCTATTAACACGAAATTAGCAAGAGTAAATTTATCAAAGTCAGCCCTGATAAAATGAGAAAACCGGATAATGATCAGTGAATGCAAGATATATTATTACAGATACAAAATATTATTACTACTGGCTGACAGCAAAAACACATGAATCACAAAAACCTCACAAGGCCTACGAATTAACACTTTATACTATACAGTTCAAGAAAAAATGTAATAACAGTTATACTCAAATTACACAACAGCTGGATGGTTGGAGACTTCCTGAGCACTCACAAAAATAACAACTGTACAGGGGAGGACAGAGATGTGAACAAAATGAAGAGTAGATCTAAGTGGCAATTAATGCAGAGACTGAGCTCATTATATAGGGGCCGGCAGAGCTTGATACAACTTGTAAGAAGGATGCGCAAATGAAGCCATAGGGGACAAAGAGTTGACACTCCTGCTCTGAACAACAGAAAGAACGACTTACTCTACTATAACGGTAGAAGGGGGGAGTGAGGTAGAACACGCTCGTGATCTAACATGCAGCATACTGTACGTTAGAAATACACAAAGGATGATGAAATCATAGGCTATGTAACACCTCCCCACAAAAAAAAAAAAAATTACAAAGGAAATTTCTTATTACTCTAAAACAATCTGTCTAAAGTCTAGATAGTCAATCTGCAATAACATTTTCTTTCCCCTTGACATGCTGTATGTCTAATGAATACTCCTGAAGAAGTAGACTCCATCTTGTCAATCTCTGATTTTTATCTTTAAACTTACTAAGGAATTTCAGTGGGTTATGATCGGTATAAATGACTATGGGGTCAAAACCAGAACACAAATAAAATGAAAACTGCTGTAAACCCAAAATCAAGGCCAAAAGCTCTTTCTCAATAGTTGAGTAGTTCTTTTGAGGTGGAGTGAACTTCTTACTGTAATAAGATACAGGGTGTTCAATATCCTGATCATCCTCTTGCAGCAAAACATCCCCAGCTCCTGTATCACTTGCGTCAACAGCCATCTTAAAAGGCTTAGCAAAATTTGGAGTAGCGAGCACTGGCTGACTTAATAGGATGGCTTTAAGTTTGCTGAAAGAGGATTCACAGTTATCGGTCCAGACAAATTTAACTCCCTTTTTCAGTAGGTCTGTAAGTGGTGATACAAGAATTGAAAAGTTAAGAACAAATTTCCTGTAATAACCTACCATTCCCAAAAATCTTTGTAGCTCTTTCCTACTTTTAGGTCTGGGAAGATCACTTATAACCTGAACCTTAGCTGCTGGTGGTGCAACATGTCCATCACCAATTACGTACCCAAGGTACTGAACTTTAGCTTGACCAAACTCACACTTTGATAAATTAGCTATAAGGTTAGCCTGAACCAAACGCTCAAGAAATTTACTGACATGGCATAGGTGATCTTTCCAGTTGTCACTGAAGATTAATACATCATCAATATAAACAACACACCCTGCCAAACCCTCTGTTACAACATTCATGAGCTTCTGAAAAGTGGCTGGTGCATTCTTCATACCATATGGCATTACAGAACATGCAAAAGTCTTTCCTAGTGTTACAAAACATGAGATCTCCCTAGCACGTTCAGTCATAGGTACTTGCCAGTATCCGTTTAACAAATCAAACTTACTTATGTACCTAGCCTTTCCGATCTTGTCTATGCAATCTTCCACATGAGGGAGAGGGTAAGTGTCTGTTTTGGTTACCTGATTAACACGTCTGTAGTCGATGCAAAGCCGCTGTGACCCACCTGGCTTAGGGACTAGAGTGACAGGAGAACTCCACTCGCTCTGACAGGGCTCAATCATCTTGTGGTCCAACAGGTAGCCAAGCTCCTTCTGGATGAGAGGAACTTTCACTGGGTTCACACGGTAAGGAGGCAATTTAATTGGCTTTGCGTCTCCAACATCGACATCATGCATCAACACAGTGGTTCTTCCTGGAGTGGCACGGAACACTTGCGGGTACTCCTGCAGTAATGCCGAAAACTCCTGCCTTTCCTCGGGAGCTAGATGAGAAAGCTTAGTCTGGAGATCATTCATGATATCAGGATTCTTCCCCAAACTATCACTCAGGCTCATGATGCATGGGAGAACTTCACTTGCAGACTCGGGTGGAACAGCTACAGTGCAGACTGGGTTATTTTCGTCCCGCCTGTGATATAACTTTATCATGTTGATGTGACAAAGTTGCTTGTTCTTTCTACGATCTGGTGTGGCGATGACATAGTTGATATCACTGAGTTTCTTCTCCACGAAATAAGGACCACTAAACTTGGCTTGAAGAGGTTGCCCATGCACCGGTAGCAGAATCAAAACCTGATCTCCTGGCTGAAAGTGGCGTAACCTGGACTTCTTATCATACCAAGTCTTCATCTTCTCCTGAGCAGCTCCTAAATTCTCTCTCACCAGCTGTAAAGCAGTGGACAGCCGTTCTTTGAACTTCATCACATACTCCAGCAGGTTGACGTCATCTTCCTCCGACAGCCAGCATTCCTTGAGTAGCTTAAGGGGTCCTCTTACTTCATGGCCAAACAGTAGTTCAAAGGGTGAGAAGCCCAGTGATTCATTTGGAGATTCTCTTGCGGCAAATACAACGAATGGAAGACCTTTATCCCAGTCTTTCTGATGTCCCAAACAGTATTTCTTGAGCATCGATTTGAGTGTTTGATGATATCTCTCCAACGTTCCTTGGGTCTGGGGATGGTAAGCTGAAGACGTGATCTGGGCGATGCCCAACTCTTTCAGAGACTGCTTGAAAACATTTGACATGAAATTACATCCCCGGTCTGACTGTACCTCCTTGGGCAGACCAAACTTTGTGAAGAACTCTAGCATTTCCTTAACCACGTTCTTTGTTGAGATATTTCTAAGTGGAATGGCTTCAGGATAACGAGTAGCCACATCAATCAGGGTCAACACATAAGAAAATCCTGAAGAAGTCTTAGGAAGAGGGCCCACAATATCCACCAACACACGGGTGAATGGCGCCTCAAAAGGAGGAATGGAAAGGAGGAATGGAAACTAGAGGTGCAACCTTTTCGGTCTGATTACACTTCCAAACAACTTGACAGGTGTGACAAGACTTACAATACCAGGAAACATCCCTGAATATACCAGGCCAGTAGAAGTGTTTCAAAATGCCTGCCACAGTTTTCCTCACTCCAAGGTGTCCTGCCAAACTGGAATCATGAGCCACTCTAATGATATCCTGCCTACAAACACGAGGGATGACAACTTGATGTACAACCTCCCATTCACAGTCGGCTGATACTGTTGGGGGTCTCCACTTCCTCATAAGTACTCCTGACTTTATATAATAACAAGTAGAAGCACCAGCTGACTCTTCCTCACTGCAAGCAGAGTTAGCTAGACCTTTCAACTTAGGGTCAACAACCTGCAACTCAACCAACTCTTGACGAGACAAATTATCAGCACTACGGGGTACTGCCTCATCTGGTGAGTGGTCCAAATTAGCAAGAAAAGTGTCAGCTAGGATAACATCATCATCATCATTATCCTCTAAGTCACCAGTAACTTTAGACTTAGCCCTAGTGACAGCACATGCAGAGAACTCATCAAGGACATCACAATCCTGGGTCGCAGCCACTGGCTCACTAGACAACTGAGGAGCTGGACACACTTGACTTCCACCAATATCATTTCCAAGTAAGAAAGTTACACCTGACATTGGGAGTGTCTCAACCAACCCAACCATAACGGAACCATTAACAAAACCAGACTCTAAATTCACTCTGCACAGAGGGACAGAGAAGTAATTATTCCCTACACCTTGTAAGATTACAGTTTCATCAGAGGAATTAACATTAGAGCCTAGAACACTGGTCAGCATAAGGGATTGGCAAGCACCTGTATCACGATATATTTTAACTGATTTCCTGTCATTACTGTCCAGAGGACTGACAAAACCATCAGACAGGAAATTAGCACATGAACTCTTGAGAGTGTCACCCACGTTGCTGCTCAAAAGAGGAGCTTCATCATGAGAATTTAATTTACCCCTCAAAGCAGGTTCAATTAACTCAGTTAAAGAATTCTGGGAACTCTCAAGGGTCGACACTAGACCAATTGACTGAATATTTAAAGACTCCTTTTTGTTCACATCATGCTGTCTCCTGAAACATTTCTCTGTAGTATGACCAAGCTTACTACAATAAGTACATTTACTTTTCTAAAAAAGCAAATAAAGCGCTTCGGACCCGGACGGACCATACGTTGACGACTAAGGAACGGACAAAGGACATTCTGAGGCTAGGAACGTGGAATGTGAGAGGAGTGAATGATGAAGTGAAAGAGAGAGAGATTGTCCAGGTGCTTGAGGATGCAAAAGTGGATATATGTAGATTGACTGAAACTAAATGGAAAGGTGAAAGGATGAGAGAATGGGAATACGGTGTAGGTATATGTGCGGGAGTCAGTGAGAATGAGAGGGCAAGAGAGGGAGTATGTCTGATGATAAGCAAGAAATGGAAGGAGAATATAAGAGAGTATGGAACAGTGGGTGCAAGGATTGTATGGGTGAGGATCAAAGTAGGTATACAAGCATGGGCGATTGTATGTGTGTATGCTCTAACAGAGGATCGAGTGGCAAGAGTAAAAGATGAGTTTTGGGCGAGAGTAGAAGCATGTATGGACAAGTTTGAGAGGAGCGAGAGAGTGCTGTTGATTGGAGACATGAATGGCAAAGTTGGGAATGTACGAGTGGATGGAGTGGTTGGTCAGTGGGGTGTGCCAGCTGAAGTAGATGGGAATGGTAGTGCTTTGGTGGACATCTGTGCTGGTAAGGGGTTGGCAATAGCCAACACCTACTTTCGTCATAAGATGATCCACCGGTATACATGGAGAGTAATGAGGAGGATGGATGGTGAACTTGTTGAACGAAAGGCAATGATAGACTACGTGTGTGTGGATGAGCGAATGAGAAGACAAGTGTTGGATGCAAGGGTGTGGAGAGGGTGGGGGAATGGAGTCTCGGACCATCACTTAGTGATGGCCAAGGTAGAGCTGCAAAGAAAGTGGTTGAGGAGGCGAAGGGGAAGACAGGAGGAAGCAGCTCCTGTGAGAAGAGTGGAGAAATTGCAAGATAGTGAGAAAAGGACAGAGTATAAGAGCATAGTGGAAGAAAGATTGGGAAGGTATGAGCTAGAGCAGATGGAAGGGGTGGAAGACGTATGTAAGATATTCACTGAAGAGATAAGCGCAGTGTGTGAGGCGGTTTGTGGAGTGAGGAGAAGATACAAGGGTGTGCAAGGGACAGCATGGTGGAATGATGAGGTGAAACGAGCTGTGGAACAAAAGAAGAAGGCATATGGTGAATGGTTGGCGAGTAGAGGTAGGGGAGAAGATGAGAGAGAGAAGAGAGAGGTATATGTGAGCTGGAGAAGGGAGGTTAAGAGACTGGTGAAGGAGAGTAAGAAGAAAGTGGATGAAGAGTTTGGGAGGAATCTGAGTGTGAAATGGAGGGAGAGTAAGAAATTGTTTTGGAAGGAGGTAAAGAAAGTAAGGCAGTGTGAAAGGGAAAATAGTAGGGGAGTGAAAGATAGGAATAATAGATTGTTGGTGGAGAAGAGAGAGAAATTGAGGAGATGGAAGGAGCACTTTGAGGATTTGTTGAATGTAGAGAGTGAGAGCAGTGTGAGTATAAGTGGTTGGGGAATGGCTGGGAGAAGGAGAGATGAGAGGAGGGAGGAAGAGATCAGTAGGTCGGAAGTAGTGGAAGCGATGAAGAAGATTAAGCTGGGAAAGGCCCCAGGAATTCATGGAGTGTGTGGTGAAATGCTTAGGTATGGGGGTGAGATTGTTGTGGAGTGGATATGGAAGTTGTGTAGATTGGCTTGGGAAGAGGGAAGGGTTCCAGAGGACTGGAAATCAGGTATAATTGTTCCTCTGTACAAAGGAAAAGGGGAGAGAGAAGTATGTGGTAACCATAGGGGTATTTGCCTTCTTAGTGTGACTGGTAAAATATATGGTAGAATACTCATTGATAGGGTTAAGCATATGACAGAGGAGCTAGTCGGAGAAGAACAAGGGGGCTTTAGGAAGGGAAAAGGGTGTGTAGATCAGATATTTGTTCTAAGATGTTTAGTGGAGAAGTATCTAGAGAAGGGAAGGAAAGTGTATGCTGCCTTCATGGACTTGGAGAAAGCTTATAACAGAATAGATAGGCAAGGTATGTGGAAGGTATTAAGAATATATGGAGTGGAGGGGAAATTGTTGAGTGCTGTGAAGAGTATGTACGAGGGAGCTAGGGCTACGGTGCGAGTGGATGGTGAGCTGAGTGAGTTCTTTGATCTCAATGTGGGACTGAAACAGGGGTGTGTAATGTCTCCATGGCTGTTTAATATATATATGGATGGGGTTGTAAAGGAAGTACAAGGTAGGGCAGTGGATGTGGGGGTGGCCCTAATGAATGAGGGTGAGATTTGGAAGCTTCCGGTGTTGCTGTTTGCTGATGATACAGTATTGTTGAGTGAAGATGAATGGGAGTTGCAAGGTTTGGTGAATGAATTTGGGACAGTGTGTAGGAGGAGGAAGCTGAAAGTTAATGTAAACAAAAGTAATGTTATGGTGTTTGAGAGGAATGAAGTCACAGAGTGTGCAGTGAGGTTGGATGGTGAGGATATGGAGAATGTGAGTGCATTCAAGTACTTGGGTAGTGTGATGAGTAAGGATGGAACTTTGGGGGATGAAGTACGTGAAAGGGTACAGCAGGGAAGAAAGGTTGTCGGTACACTGAAAGCAGTGATGAGAAATAGGGAGGTGAGTATGGAAGTTAAGAAGTCACTGCATGATGGTATTGTGATCCCTACCCTGACGTATGGAAGCGAGGCGTGGACATTGCAAGAGGGGAACAAGTCAAGAGTGAGAGCAGTGGAAATGAGTTACTTGAGAGGAGCATGTGGAGTGACGTGGAGGGACAGGTTGACGAATGAAGAAGTGAAGGAACGTTGTGGGGTAGATGTGGATGTGGTTGAAAAGATTAGGAGAAATACACTGAGGTGGTTTGGACATGTGGAGAGAATGGAGAATGAAAGACTGACTAAGAGGGTGTATGTAGGTGAGGTGGAGGGAGGGAGAGGGAGGGGTAGACCGAGGATGAGGTGGAGGGATGGAGTTGAGAGGTATATGAGGGAGGGGGGGGTGAGTTGGGGGGAGGGTAGTCGAATGGTGGGTGACAGAGTGACTTAGAGGCGTTTTGTCTGCGGCCACCCTTTGCGGGATTAGGGCGTCGGGCTATAGATAGATAGATAGATAGACTTTTCTGAAATCTAGAGGTGAAGCTGGTATTTACTTCCTGAGAAACATCATCTTTATTCTCTTTCCTGTTACCTGTACTCTGAGTAGAGGCAACGTACTTACTCTCAGCTTTCCTTTTTTCTTTAGAATATCTCTTGTGAGTGAGAACACATTCATCAGTTAAACTGCAGCATCAGACAAATTATCTATTCTTTTCTCATCAAGATACAAGCTTACATATTTATTAATACACCTTTTGAAGTCTTCCAGCAAAATCATCTGCTTAAATTTGTCAAAATCAGAATCCTCATTCTTAGAATTTAACCACTACACTAACAGATCTTCTTTGATTTTTGCATACTCAACATGGGATTGCTTATCTTGCTTATAAGTTGTCCTAAATTTTACTCCATAGGCTTCAGGAACAAGCTCGTAGGCCTTAAGAATCAAGCTCTTAACTACATCATAATTATTACATTGATCCCGAGGCAAAGATGCATAAGTTACTTGAGCTTTACCGGTGAGAACAGTTTGAAGGAGTACTGGCCAATACTCTTTGGGCCAATTAAAACCTGTAGCTACCCTCTCAAACAACTGAAAACACTTTGTTAAATCATATTCATTAAAAGGAGGGACAAGTTTAAAATTTTTAGCCACATCAAAATCATCAGAGCTAGATGATCCAGTTCCACCTTGTTTCAGGCGATACTCATGGTCTGCCTGAATCCTAGCAAGTTCAGTTTGTGCCTCCTGAATACAAGCCTGAGACTCAGCCTCCTTAGCCTGAGACTCAGCCTCCTTAGCACGTGCCTGAAACTCAGCCTCCTTAACACGAGCCTCCTTCAGAGCTGGGTGTAACTTAGCTATTTCAATCTGCGTTTGCTCATCTGGAGGAGTTAAATTAAACAAGCTTTTATTAATCATGTCAACAATTTGATCTTTAGAATGATGAGAGTGAACTGCAATTCCCAATTGTTGAGGAACAAGCTTAAGTTCATTCTTTTTTCTGTTTTCTACATCACACACTGTTTGCACATTTGACAAAAAATCTTTGGCTTCATCAAGTGTAGTAATAGTAAACATCATGAATAAATCACAGTGACAAAATATCAACCAATATCCTTATGATAATATCCTGAATATCCTGATAAGATATCGCCAAATTTATGTTACGGAACAGAGAAAACTGTCCTGCAAAGTTCCAGGTTCAAAACAAAAGAGTTAGGTAAAATTACAAGTTAAAGTTTAATGCTCAAACTAACAACTAAACATTCAGGACTCATAAGATAATGTAATGGCAAAAAACAGGTTAAATATATGGTTAACTGCAATAGCCTCTATTAACACGAAATTAGCAAGAGTAAATTTATCTAAGTCAGCGCTGATAAAATGAGAAAACCGGATACTGCTCAGGGAATGCAAGATATATTATTACAGATACATAATATTATTACTACTGGCTGACACCAAAAACATATGAATCACAAAAACCTCACTAGGCCTACGAATTAACACCTTATGCTATACAGTACAAGAAAAAATAACAGTTATACTCAAATTACACAGCAGCTAGATGGATGGAGACTTCCTGAGCACTCACAAAAATAACAACTGTACAGGGGAGGACAGAGATGTGAACAAATGAGTAGATCTAAGTGGCAATTAATGCAGAGACTGAGCTCATTATATAGGGGCTGGCAGAGCTTGATACAACTTGTAAGAAGGATGCGCAAATGAAGCCATAGGGGACAAAGAGTTGACTCTCCTGCTCTGAACAACAGAAAGAACGACTTACTCTACTATAAGGGTAGAAGGGGGGAGTGAGGTAGAACACGCTCGTGATCAAACATGCAGCATACTGCATATATATATATATATATATATATATATATATATATATATATCCAGTACCGGTATAGATGTACTGTTTGTATGTATATATTTTATGTGTCCGACTCTAGTCATAGGCTTCACAGCCAGCTCCCAAGGCTCAGTAGTCCTCCAACGTATCACGCACGTATACACGTCACCACACCGGCACTAACACCCACCATCCATATTAAATACATGCTAGGGTTGTCTCATACAAGACTGGTGTATTGGGATTAGCAGGGGTATTTTTACGACGTGTTGGCGAGCCTACTGGTAGATCAGTAAAGTCTAACTTTATGAAATTCAAATCCTTAAACTGTTCTCTGTCCCAGCGTGGATTTGAACCTGAGTCCTGTAGGACTGCAGGCCACATCTCTATCGACTGAGCCATATATATATATATATATATATATATATATATATATATATATATATAGAGAGAGAGAGAGAGAGAGAGAGAGAGAGAGAGAGAAAGAGAGAGAGAGAGAGAGAGAGAGAGAGCTTCTATGGTACAGTGGTAGAGCTTGCGTTTCGCAAGCTGGTGAGCAGATTTGAACCTGAGGCCCGTAGGACTGCAGGCCACATCTCTACTGACTGAGCCATATATATATATATATATATATATATATATATATGGAGCGTCTGTGGTACAGTGGTAGCGTGTGGAAGTCGCACGCTGGTGAGCGCGGTTTCGCCTCCCCCCAGACTTGTAAAAACTTTGGGAAGCGTTTACCAAGCCACTTGCTAGTTTGGCGGACACAAGGGGTGCTGTGGTTGAACCAGTGTCGCGTACTATTATGCTTGCACCCAATCAGCTTAAGGCGGGCCGATTACGCTTGGTTCACAGACTACACTTGCATCCAAAGCCACTACAACACTACAATCACACTCACAAGCACTCCTCATCCTACATACAGTCTCTACCAGACAGCCTAAGTCACTAGGTAGAGATACATTGGCTGTACCGTCCCTGCTTTGGTAGGGATAGGCCGGTTCTGCAGTGGACCTCAACGGCTGATGATTATATATATATATATATATATATATATATATATATATATATATATATATATATATATATATATATATATACAGCATATATCGTTTTCGGCTCCAGCATGCTTGCATGCTTCGGCCTTGGTTACCTAATGGCGGCTCTCCATACTGCTCAATCTATGGCAGCCTCTCTGTTCAGTCCCTTAACCCTGAGGTCACACTTAGTGACCTCGTCCCACGTCTTTCTCGGTCTACCTCTTGCAGCCCTACCCTCAATGTTAACACTTCTCACCTTCTGCACCCAATTATCATCCCCCATCCTCTCGACATGCCCAAACCATCTCAATCTACCTCTCCTCATCACAACATCAATACACTCCAGTCCCATTCTACCTTTCAACTCTTTCATCATAAACCCAGCCCCCCCCACCAGGCCTTGCACACTGGGACGCCCTGCACATCCACCTAATCATTGTCATTTCTGTACCTTTGAGCCTGCAAATATCCTCTTCCTTTACTGCCCAGGTCTCACTGCCATACAGCATCACACTCCTAACATATGCTGCACACAAAGACCCCTTAGCACATAGGGAAAGTCCTCTCAATGTCAGGAGAGGAAACAGATCCCCGAACATCATCCAACCACTTCTCACCCTAGCCACAGAGCTAGCTCCAGCCCTACCTCCAGCACATAACATGTCTCCCAAATAACAAAACTCTTCCACACACCCAAGAAACTCACCAGCAAGTTCAATCCCGTCACACCTGACAATCTCCACCTGCTCTCCCCCCGACACACCGCACACATAAAATCAGCATTATCTCGCAGTTTGCCTCTAATGCTACAACATCTCTTGTGCACCCATTTACCACAAACACTACACAAGATGGAATTACTTCCCATGCCCTTGTGGCAAACTTACATGGCCACTCTCCCTCTTCTTTGACTGTACTGCCACCAACCCTAGATATCATCACCATTGTTTTATCTGCATTTACCCTTAATCCCTTGTGCCCTGTACCATCTCTCCACTTCCTAAATCTTTCCTCCGCCTCCCTTTCATACTCTGCAATCATCAACAGATCATCAGTATACAACATCTCCCACGGGAATCCGTTTCTGAAGTCACGTGAGAGGGCTTCAAGTACCATGATATAACAACATGGGACTCAAAACTGACCCCTGATGCACATCAAAATTCACGGAAAACTCATCACTCAATCTCCATTCACTCTTACCTGGATGCAAGCATCCACATACATGGCCATAACCACCCTAACCAGCTACTCCTCCAAGCCAAGCTTTCTCATTGCCCACTTCACCACCTCTCTAGGGAGTCTGTCAACGGCCTTTTCCAAATCAAGAGAAACAAAATACAGATCCCTTTTCTTTGCAATATATTTTTCCTGAAGCTGTCAAGCAATGAATATGGCATCAGTGGTCTCCCTGCCTGGCATAAACCCAAACAGCATCTCATCAATATTCAATCTTTCTCTAATCATACAGTACCTTCTAGAACTCTCTCCATTACCTTCATTATCTGATCTAAAAGCTTTATACCTCTATAATTTCCTCTTTCCAGGGCATCACCCTTCCCTTACACCAGGGGTTCTCAACCTTTTTAATCTTATGTACCCCTTGAAGTCTTTCAGTATTGGTGACGTACCCCTTACCCACAATGCAGCATCAGGAAGGGTAAAAAGAAATGCATGGTTTATTGACTTAGTTTATTAAGTTTAAATTGTGTTATATATGTGGAGTAGACAAACTTTTCAATTAATGTATGTCACTATGAGGTAGTGTTGATAGGAACTAGTTACTGTCGTAGGGAAACACTATGTGACTGGCTGCTAGCATGCAATACATTTACTAAAACAGAACTATAGCAGACAGTTTTCGATCATTGTGACGGTGAACTAGTGCTGCTTGCAGCTAGTTGCAAATTGTAACTAGTAACAGTGATAGGTAAGTCACTGTGTGTGAATAGCATAAAAAAAAAAATAATAATAAAACAGAACTAAATCCGACACATTTTTCCAATAACTGTGACTGTGAGGTAGTGGTGCTATATACAGCTTATAACTAGTTACTCATGGGGAAATTACTGTGTGCGTGACTAGCGTCACTAGCAAGAAAAAAAATTAAAGTAGAATTAAGAAGGCATTGTGTTCCACTGACTGCGAAATAATGCTGATTGTTAAGCCTCGCAACTAATTAGTAACTAGTTACTCATGGGGAAGTCAGTGTGTGTGACTGCATTAAAATACAAGTATATACTAATTCAGGGAGATGGTTGGGCCTGTTTCTTTGCTACCAACAAGTCAATCCTTGGCACAGTCTTTCAAAGAGCCACTCTTATGTCGTCTTTGACTGCAAGACGTGAACGTAACTTGTTTTTAATCAAGCACAGTGCTGAGAATCCCTGCTCACAGCGGTATGTAGAAGGAAACATCAGGAGGCTCCGTACACATTTCTTTGCTAAAGCAGGATAAGAACTTGCCATTGTTGACCAGAATCTTGTCAATGACAAACTATCAAAAGAATCTTTTGCAGTTGAGTCACTGACAAAGTCAACGAATTATTCTTGTAATTCATCTGGAAGTGATCTAGGGTCCATCTTCAATGGATTTCGAATGAGTTGGCAATCTAAGTCTGTGATATCAGTAAAATAGTTATCCAACTCTTGAATGAGAGAAACCAAGTGCTTCTGGATGAGACCACTGACCTCATCCACATCATCTTTACACAGAGCTGACAAGCTGTCGCTCATATTCTCAAAAACGTCATACCGACCCGCTGTGACTTTTTCTTGCCAAAGTTTGAGTTTCATTTGAAAAGCTCGTAGCTTGTCGACAGAACCATGAAGCAGATCTCAACGTACCTGAGGGTGAGGGTAGTGAGGGAAGAGTGGTGAGTGGGTGACAGTGAGAGGCGAACAGTGCGTCTCACTTTGGAACCTGTTCGGTACGCGTGAGGAGAAATGTGATCGATAGAAAATGAGCAAGGGTGACTACTGTATTATGGGTTTGCAAGGTTGTGTGGCAAGTGTAGTCCAAGAGAGCTTTCTCTCAAATGACGTAACTCCAAGAGTTTCCTTGTTAATGTTGTCACTTAGTGTCCTGGTTCTAGTGGAGGACACATCTAGCCTAGCACATGTAGGCCACTTTCTACAAACAGGTTTGCAGTTATTCAAAACCGAAGTATTTTGAGAAACCTTTCACGTACCCCCAAAATTCCTCTCACGTACCCCTGGGGGTACGCGTACCCCAGGTTGAGAACCCCTGCCTTATACGTTTACAATTACACTCTTCAACCAATCATCTGGGACAACACACACATATATAATCATATTTATCAGGTCAGTGACTAACCTCACCCCTATATCTCCTGAGGCCTTCAACATTTCGTCAGTCAACCCAGACACACCTGCTGCCTTATCCACCTGCATCCTGCCTATTGCCTCACTCACAGTAGCAGTGTCAATCAAAGGCCAAGGGCCAAACACTGGATCTGCTGGCTCCAAACCTTCGCTGTCCCAGTCAAATTCCTCATTCAGCAATCGGCTATAATGCTCTCTTCATGAATCTTTAATATCCCCACTGTTCACCACTACCCTTCCTTCATCATTCTTCACACACTGCTCACCTATAATATACCAATTATCCCTCTTCATCTGATTTGCCACCTTGAACATCATATTTTTCCTTTCCCCATGATTTAGGTCATCAAGTAAAAGTCTGTGTGACTCAGACTTTGTCCTGTATACCGCTGTTCTAGCCCTATGCTTGGCAGCCAAGTATTCCTCCTTGTTACCACCCTTCTTCCATTCCCGGAAAAGCCTTCTTTTCTCCTTAACTGCAGCTTCTACACTCTTATCCACCAAGTTACTTTATGTCTTGGTGGGTCTCTAGTCCAACCGCATATTACATCAGTAGCGTGAGAGCTGTACTGTTCATTAACGCCTCTGTCTCCGGCTCCCTGTACAGCCACAACTCTCCTCATCTCGCTATAGAAGGCATCCCTTACTGCCTGGTTTTCCAGCTTCCATACTTTCCTCCTAGGTACATAAGTCCTCTTTTCATCACTCGTTCTTTAAGCGCCATATCACAAATCAATAGTTTGTGCTGCTGCACACACTCCTCGCTTCCTATAACTTTAACATCCCTCACTAACCTCCTATCAGCCCTCCTGACCAGAAAATAATCTATCTGACTGGTAATACCCCCAGACTCGTATGTAATCAACCTACTCTATCTTTTCCTAAAATTTGTGTTGCACACAATCATGTTCATTGTCTCCCCAAACTCGAGTATCCTTTCCCCTTCCGCATTTCGTATACCATATGCACATCCCCCATGTACTCCTTCATAACCATCTATGCTTCACCAACATGACCATTTAAGTCCCCTCCCAAAAACCACTATCTCATCATCCCCCATACCACCTACTACACGTATTAGGCCATCCCAAAATCTATCATTCTGTACCTCATCCAAGCCTGTATGTGGACCATATGCCGATATAATTGCAGTCATCATTCCACCTAACAAAATTTTCACTACTAATATCCTGTCGCTTACTCTCATAAAATTCATAACATATTCCACCCATATCTCTGCAACCAACACACCCACATCCCCATATCCATCATTCCCTCCCTTGCCAAAACAACTTATAGTAGTAATCATTCCCAACAATCTTTCTGACTGATCCACCCCTGTACAGGACTTCCTGCAAACATGCCACATCCACCCACCTCCTACTGAATGCCTCAGCGACTTCCCCTGCTCTTCACCTCAAACTTCCCACATTATATGGACTCATTCTCATCCCCCCGGGCGATTTAATGTCCTCAGGGTTGCTTTGAAGTTCATTCTATATTTTGGCATAGTCGGTAATAATAAAGGGGGTAGACATAACGCAGGCCCCACTCAATGCACAGTCCCAGGTCCAGGGAATGGATCTGGGACCCCTAGCCCACCGGCTTACCAGTGACTGTGGTAGTGGCCTCAGGGCACCCTGCAAGGACAGTTGCAGGGACACCCTCCAAGTGTACAGTAGCTCCCAAAAGTATCTTTAAAGTGTGGTGCGAAGAATGACAAAACGAACAGAATGAAACATTATTCCCGGCCACTTGTCGTCTCGGTGCGGTTGGTACGCATGGTTAGGTATCGTTGGTGGTACTGCTAATAAACACATCAACGCTACTATGACTGCAAACATCCATCGACTTGTAAATGGTGACAGTTCAGTAATATTTATACCTCTGTGTTAAAGACTATAACCCATTACACACATTATATTGTGATAAATGCATCTTGGGAAACATAGTAACTGCGACGGGCAGAGTTGCCATGTTCAAATACTGACTGCGATGGGCTGAGTTGTCATGTTGGAATATAAATGAAGGAATGAATTCTCCGAGCTAGGCCTGTATTAGTCCATATAGCCCTGATAGGGTGATGAGAGCGCAAACTTTCAGCACGAACTCTCTACTTCATGGTCTTGAGTTACGCACGCCACCATTGAGTCACCCAGCCCCCCTTGAATAAAAATGAAACTCAGATTATTAAACAGCATGAGAAAAATACCCATCACAGTTCTTTCGTTATCACAACTACAAATAGATTACCAATGCAGAGGTTAATAATAGCCTATAGGGTCTGCATGTAGGACAATTTTAACTACACATCATTATACATACTACCCGAATGTGGCGATATCTCGGTTTCGGAAGGTATTGTGGTGTTTCGTTACGTGAATGGCACAGCTTCATAGTAGGTGTCGCGTCGATTGAACAGAGGTCTGGATGCAGGCGGTGGATACAGTGGTTATTAAATGAATAAAAGGAGCCCCCAGAGTGTGTTCAACCTTACCTTGTATTTATCTTACATATAATGTCCAATATAAGAATGAATGTCGCATGTCACCTCCACAATACGGCTGGTGTATCAGTGACATGGGTTTATACGCTGCTCAGGGGATTAGTTTCAGTCAGGTTAATTTACTGTCTTCACATTTCGTTTACCTCTACCTGTCTCTCTAATATTTTTGTGCCGTTCACATTATACTGGGTGTCATATATCTCCGAGTCATAAACACAGATGTTACATGAACACTTTCTCAAAATATATCAGTTCTGGGAAAGCTTGTATACTATTTATCTAGAGTGATGATAGCCTTGTGTTGGCACTCGTGAAAGCATTACTGGTGAACCATAGAAAGAGTAACCGTGCCTATGTTAAAACTAGTCTTTGTCATCATTATAACATCAAATATATCTACGTATGACAAAGTGATTAGTATTACATTAGAAAGACAACGGTATATACAATCCCAGGTCACACACAGGTGTATGGCAACCACTCCCCAGCATGCAGGTCTACCAATTTTGTTGCCGCTTCACGCAACACGTGTCAGATACATCGTCCATTGTGTCAGAATGTATAGTACTTTTTTTTAAAGATACTTTTGGGAGCTACTGTACCTTGGCACTGCAACTGTCCCACCATTATACACTCACTGATAGGGCAGCCTCATGGGGTGCTACTCATAGGTTCAGGCGCCTCTCTATTGGGAGGAAGCGGCAACCTGGGAACCGCAATGCCCTGTATCCTCTAGCACAGGTTCGAGCCCATCTTGCCCCGGACCCATGATCTATGCCGGCAGAACCCCAGTTACGCCCCCCCCCAAAAAAAAATCCTCCACTAGGTAGTGGGTCAAGGTTTTCTGGCCACATGTCCTTGCTGGCGCTAACCCCTGTAACGTAGTGGGATACACTGTGTGAAATGTAAAGCGCATGTGGTGTAGTGCATAAGACAGTTAGAGGAAATGTTTGGGAGAGTATGCTGGTCTACTCTCCATGTTACTGTCACACTGAAAAAGTCAGCAAAGGGGCATGGTTAGGTAGCTAGTGAAACAGATGCAGCTCTCCCTATCACTAGCATTCCCATTCCTCTCGGGAGTACCACCCTGTTCGGCTCGTGCTACAGCCTCTTCCACAATATATATATATATATATATATATATATATATATATATATATATATATATATATATATATATATATTGTAATGCTAGGTATTTAAGGCCCGACTCCTCGGTCCTAGAACACCTAACGTGTAGCAGGGTCCTCTTTCGAGACCGGGGCTTAGTACAAGTAGGTGAGAGGCAGGACACAAAACCTCCAGGCAATAACCTTTACACGTGTATTACTTAGTAAGACACAAGACAAACAGCAGATAGTACAACACAGTATTTGGTCAATTATAACTTTTACAACTAGATAATCAGTATCTCGCTGGATACTAGTTCAATATGCCCTGGTAAGAACACTCTAGGTGTAATGTACAGGATTAATATCATCCAGGGTCTTCGTGCACATGGGGAAGTTGGACAAGGGTCTCATGGGGGAGTCTAATTGTATTTATAGTAATATAAAGTGGAGATTATTGTTAGTGAGTTCAACTTATTATTTTCTGATGGCAAGGAGGTTTTGGTAATTTATCATAACACAAATCAAGGATTCTGTGCACGTGGGGAAACTAGAGAAGAGGTTGACTAAGGGAGGGTGTAAGGCAATGGGGGTCGCATAATACTTATAGTAATATCAAGTGGGGGTTATTGACAGCATGTACGCTTTACTATTTTCTGATGGCAAGGGATATTTGGATATTTTACTAATATTAATTCCATGGCTTGAGTGTTTCACTGATATAATATGAAGGGCGTCACACTATGAGTCTGGTTCACCAACACTTGAATTCTGCACTTATTATTTACTATTCTCTCCCGTAGTATATTAATTTAGTGATCCAACTTCACATGAATACCTGACCTGGTACTCGGGGTGCACTATATCACCTCGTCACTGTTATACTATACTTCAGGGAGCAGTTGCAGCGTCATAAGTCACTATATGGTGGGGACAGCGGGGAGACACACTGGCAACAATTCTGCCGGGACTGGGGCACCGCCAGGAGAGGTCGTGCCGAGAGGGCACGGGACGACACACAGGGGCGTCTTCTCTCGTCTGGGACTGCAGGTGGCGAAGGGGCCCATGCTTTCTGGGCTGGGAACAGGCATGTGGCCCTCAGGGCTGGGGCCGAATAATTCCAGGAGTCTATGGCTCAGGTCTCGGCCGGAGGTGGAGGTCCTCCACTGTCGGGGCATAGGGAGGTCCTGCCCAGGCGTTCTGGGGAGGGCCTGGAGCTCCCGAGGGCTGCGGCCCCCAGAGCCAAGTGGCGCCATCAGGGAAGGGCTGCGGCACCGACCTGAATCAGGGTCCATCAGGTGGGTCTTCTCCAGGGCCTGGCATAGGGAGCAGAGGCTGGGGAAGGCGATAGGGTCTCTCCAGTATTCTGCTACGTCCTCTGCATCGGGGGTCAGGATACTAGTCTCACGCTACAGCGGCGGGGCTGCTGTAGACTGCTTCCGGTTGTGGGGCCCGGCTACTGGCCGTGGCTTCCCATGGGCTCGACCATAAGGCGCCGAGGCCCGGCTACTGGCTGTGGCCTGAGAGGGGGAATCAATACCAGCCCACCTCTGAACACCTTCGGAGCGGCTACCGGCCGTCTGACGAAGGCGGGAGCGACTACAGGCCATCTCCTTCTGCTGGTGTGAGGAGCGGCTACAGGCTGACTCGGGGGCAACACCTTTAGAGCAGTTACCGGCCATCTGACGAAGGGGGGAGCAGCTACAGGCCGACTCCTACCAGAGGGGTGTAGAGCAGCTACAGGCTGACTAGGGGGCAAAGCCTTCGGAGCGGCTACCAGCCGTCTGACAAAGGTGGGAGCAGCTACGGGCCGACTCCTGTAGGAGGGGTGAGGAGGGGCTACAGGCCGACTCGGAGGCAACACCTTTGGAGCGGCTACAGGCCGTCTGACGAAGGTGGGAGCAGCTACAGGCCAACTCCTTCAGGAGGGAGTGTGGGGTGGCTACCGGCCCTCCCCGGAAGAACACCTTCTGATGAAGGCGGGAACGACTACAGGCCGTCTCCTGATTACTCTCAGGTCTGTGGTGTGCCGATTCCTTTACGAGGGGCGGGCAGCTACAGGCTGTCCCTAAAGGGAAGACACGTTCAGAGAGGCTACTGGCACACTCCTTAGGAAGGTGGGAGTGGCTACAGGCCAACTCTTGAGGGGCGCTGATAGGAGCTGGACAGACAGCTCCACCCCGATCTGATTTGGTGGAACCTGGCCCGGAAGGTAGTGCAGGATTCCTGCTATGGTGACGGTGAGGTGGCTGGGCGTCATAGGGGCGTACGGCCCGAGCTGGCTTGTGCTGTTGTCACGCTGAGTCTCGCTGTGCTGCTGCTGCTTCTCGATGGGGTCGTGGTGAGGGTGTCGGGGAGTTTCCGGGGGCATTATGCTGGATTTCACGTATTTCAATATATATATATATATATATATATATATATATATATATATATTTATATATATATATATATATATATAAGACAGCAATCAGCCATCAATGTCATGAGAAATAAAAAAACCTGTGTGCAAAACATAAACTTACATAAAAAAGAAAAAAAAAAGAGGGAAGCGATATAAAAGGGGTAAAGTATAAAACTAGTATGTTTAATCCTTGCAAAATCTGAAGATCAGGACAAAGGCTAACTATGCTAAACCTATATATTAAAAAATGAAATAAAAAGAGTAGGAGTTGACCTGTTAAAAGTAGTTACTGCATGAATAGTTGGGTACCGCTAGTCGAGTTATTGAGACTGGGTTGCATTCTGTGAATCAGGATGGATTCGGCAGTGATGAGGTCAGAGTAGGACTGACATGAGGTTAGTATCCGAAAATCTGCAGAAGAGAAAGGATGATCAGAAAGGTGAGAGTGCTCTCTGAAAGAAGAATAAGAGGGTTTAGAGAGGAACCTTCCAGTCCTAGTGGATTTACCTTGGTGCTCAAGAATTCGGTGAAGAAGCCGACGTGAGGTCGACCTCATGTATCTAGCAGGACAGCTAGAACATGAAAATAAATAATTCACATTTGACCGGAGGTTAGTATGAAGACAAGATGAATGCTTAAGAAAGCTACCTATAGTGTTCTTGTTTGTTAAAATTATCTTAAAATTAATCTGTGGATAACAATCACGGAGAAGTTTGTTTAGTGTTTTCCTAATTTCGTAACTTAATGAACCTAAGTATGGGATCTTGATATACAAACACTCCTTATCTACATTATGAGCAGGCCTAATTGAGGAAAACTTTGATTTTAAAAACCTGCTTAATAGTTTCTTGAAAACACTGATGGGGTACTTATTATTGGCAAAATAGGTTCTTAAGAAACAAATTTCCGAGTGGAAAGTAAGCCAAGAGGAGCAACAATTGCACGCTCTGTTGAACAATGTTGTAATACTGTTGACCTTAAAACTGTACGGGATGTAAATGAAAACGTTTGTGCCTAGGCCAGTGAAAGTAGGTTTCCGGTAAACACTTGTGGATAAATGAGAGGGGTGATTGTTAACTAGAATGTACAGGAACGGAAGACGTTTATCTTTTTCAGCTTCATGAGTGAATTTTATATTAGATTGCTGGGAGTTTATATAATCCATAAACTTATGAATATCAGCAGGGTTTTTAAATATAACGAAAATATCGTCCATGTACCTTTGGTAAAAAATGGGTTTAAAATCAATGGGACAATTATTAAGCCAAGTTTGTTCATGATTCTCCTGATCAGTTCCCTATGTACAAATAAATATACGGTTCAAAATTCTGCAGAGTTTGTCAAGGAAGTCACTTCTCTGAGATTTGATCACCCTGTCACCCTGGCTAGCTTTGATGTAGAATCCCTTTTCACGAATGTTCCCTTGCATGAAACCACTCAGCTCATCACAGATAACACCAGTATTTCTACCCTTACTTCAGTTGGCTTGGACAGAAAATCATTTTACAACCTGTTGGAGATAGCAATCCATCAGTCCCTGTTTATATTTAATGGAAAACTTTTTACTCAGATGGAGTGGCGATGGGGTCACCACTGGGTCCTTCATATGCTAATGCTTTTCTTTGCCTTTGTCCTGATCTTCAGATTTTGCAAGGATTAAACATACTATTTTTATACTTTACCCCTTGTTATATCGCTTCCCTTTTTTGTTTTCTTTTTTTTCTTCTTTTTTATATAAGTTTATGTTTTGTACACAGTTTTTTTTTTTTATTTCTCCTGACATTGATCGATAATTGTTGTCTTTTAAACTTTTAGATCCACTGATGATGGAGATTGTGTCTCCGAAACGTTTGGATTAATAAAGATGCTCTCTCCCTCTCTCTCTCTCTCTCTCTCTCTCTCTCTCTCTCTCTTTATATATATATATATATATATATATATATATATATATATATATATATATATATATTGCGAGATGCCTTAATCCCATCTGAGGTGGCCACAAACAAATCGCCTCCAATTCGCCCTGTCCCCCGCCATTTCACAGCCCTGCTCCCAACTCACACCCCCCTTTCTCATATACCTCTCCACTCCATCCCTCCATCTCTTCCTCGGCCTCCCCCTCCCTCTCCCCCACTCCACCTCACTCACATACACTCTCCTCGTCAGTCTCTCACCCTTCATCCTCTCCACATAGCTAAACCACCTCAGTGTGTGCCTCCTAACGCTTCCTATCACATCCACATCCACACCACAACACTCCTTTATATCCTCATTTGTCAGCCCGTCTCTCCATGTAACTCCACAGGCTCCTCTTAAATAACTCATTTCCACTGCTCTTACTCTTGACCTGTGTCCTTCCAACAGTATCCAAGCTTCACTTCCATACGTTAGAGATGGTATCACAGCGCTGTCATGTAGTAACTTTTTCACTTCCATGCTCACTTCTCTGTTTCTTATCACTGCATTCATGGAACCAGCAACCTTTTTTCCTTGTTGTACCCTTTCAAGCACTTCACCCTCCAAACTTCCATCCTTACTAATCACACTCCCCAAGTACTTAAACGTACTCACATTTTCCATTTCCTCACCATCCAACCTCACTGTACATTCACTGACTTCAGTTCTCTCAAAGACCATCACTTTACTCCTCCCTACATTCACCTATAGATTCCGTTTCTTACACACACTCCCAAACTCATCCACCAAGCCTTGCAGCTCCCCTTCGTCTTCACTTAACAACACAGTATCATCTGCAAACAACAGTACAGGGAGTTTCCAAACACTACCCTCTCTCACTAGGGCCACTCCAACATCCGCTGCCCTACCTTGTATCTCGTTTATTACCCCATCCATGTACAGATTGAACAACCATGGAGACATGACACATCCCTGTTTCAACCCAACCTTCAAAGAGAAAACTTCACTCAGTTCACCATCCACACGCACTGCTGCCTTAGCACAAACATATGTTCTTTTCACAGCATTCAACAACTTCCCATCTACTCCATATATTCTTAATACTTTTCACAATCCTTGTCTATCCACCCTGTCATATGCATACTTCAAATCCATGAAGGCCGCATACAACTTCTTTCCCTTCTCTAGAAACTTTTCCACTAAAGATTTAAGAATAAATATTTGATCTACACAACTTCTTCCCTTCCTAAAGCCTCCTTGTTCTTCTCCAACTAATTCCTCTGTTATTTCCCTGACTCTGCCAATAAGTATCCTACCATACACTTTTCCTATTACACTAAGAAGACAAATGCCCCTATGATTACCACACACTTCTTTTTCCCCGTTTCCTTTGTACAAGGGAATAATTATACCTGACTTCCAATCCTCCAGGACTCTACCTTCCTCCCAGGCCAATCTGCACATCTTCCACATCCATTCAACTACCATCTCTCCCCCATGCTTGAGCATTTCACCACACATTCCATCAATTAATGGGGCTTTCCCCACTTTGACTTTCTTCATTGCTTCCACAACTTCTGTCCTACTGATTTCTTTCTGTCTTCTCACCTTCCTCCTTCCTCCAACCATTCCACAGCCACTTATACTCGCATTACCTCCATTCTCTATGTTCAGCAATTCCTTAACCCGCCACATGCCGGCTATTTTTAGCCCTATGGGTCACCCCAGTGCCGGCCATTTTTGACCTTTTTTGGGGGGGGGGCTAAAACGATAGATTTTGATGTGGAAATAACGAATTTCGCCATTAAAATGCTCACTGAGGCTCGGAAATGGGTTTCATTGAGTCCTGCATACTTGTGTACAGGTATAGCAGCTCTTTCATGCTCACCACGTACGTGAGAGAACGTCGTTTTCTGTGTAAGGTATACTCAGGTATTTATGCTGGGAAGGTATAGCAACATTCAGTACTCTTTTCTTATTACTTATTACTTTAGCATCTAGCACAATTTGTGTGTCTTGCTCACTGTGAATGCATTATCTTACACTTGACTGAAGATAGGCACAACATGACTTCATTACGTATAGTCCTGGCACTTACAAGAAGGTATTTACAACTTGACTTCACTATATATATAGTCCTTACAGTTACAAGAAAATATTTACAACTTACACTTACATGAAAATATTTACAAAATGCCTTCACTATGGACAACACTGGGTGTGGCACACAGGCAGAGTGAGGCAGAGCGAGCTTGAGGGGGGGGGAGCGAGTGAGTGTATGGCCTTGACAGCCTGAGGGACGGTAGAGGAACAGTTACCATACATGCCTGCCAATTTTTACCCACGAATCTTGAAAAATGTGGTCACAGTGAATTTTATTATTTTCAACCGTTTTAAAAGGGTACTGGCACTGGCCACGGAATTATGTCTGACTGTTTTAAAACGGCACTGGCACGTGGCGGGTTAAAGTGTTCTCTCTATCTGCTCACTATTTCTCCCTTCTCCACTAGTAATCTGCCATTTTTATCTTTCACTCCCCTATATATATATATATATATATATATATATATATATATATATATATATATATACACACAGTATCTCTCTCTCTCTCTCTCTCTCTCTCTCTCTCTCTCTCTCTCTCTCTATATATATATATATATATATATATATATATATATATATATATATATATATATATATATATATATATATATATATATATATATATATATATATATTATAAGGAGCAGCAGTTTTGAGTATCCACTGCAGAACTGGCCTATCCTGACCAAAGTGGGGACGATACAGCCTATGTACTGTATCTCTACCAAGTAACTTAGGCTGTCTGATAGAGATTGTATGTTGGGTGTGAAGAGCTTATAAGTGTGACTGTAATGTTGGAGTGGCTCTGGATGTGTGTGTAGTCTGTGAACCAAGTGTAATTGGCCCGCGCAAGCCGACTGGGTGCAAGCATATGTTATAGTATGTGACACTGGTTCTACTACAGCACCCCTTATGTTCGCCAAACCAGTACGTGGCAAGGTGAACACTCCCAAAGTATATTACCCTGGCAGGGTGCGAACCCTCTTTCTCCCATGTACAAAAACGCATGCTGTACCACTGTACCATAGAGGCTCCATATCTATCTATCTATTCATCTATCTATCTATCTATCTATCTATACAGTAGATAGATAGATACTGTATATATATATATATATATATATATATATATATATATATATATATATATATATATATATATATATATATACACAGTATACATATTCTATTCTATTTGCCAAGGCTGCTTCCCCCAAAGAAAAGGAGGAATCCGAGAATGGACAACACACACCCAATTTACTCATCCACACACACACACATATTTATTCATATCTTACCCCCAAGGGGAGAAGGCGCCAATCTCATAGCAGCACACCACACAAGGGTCAACTGCACAGTGCAATAAGGAATATCCGCAGCAGGGCCTGGCAGCAGAGGTGGTTTACCTCTGCCACATCATAATGGACCCATCCCCTTACCCCCACGTGACCTGATCAGTTGATCAGACCAAATGCGGGAGGATATCCCCTCAGGGCCGAGTCACCATTTATTCATTGACAGTTTGTCTCCAGTCATTCGTGTCACGTACCCCACCCTTCCTTTCTCAACATTCATCCCTCACATTTAACGTTCTCTTCATACTGTCCATCCATCCTATTCGTGGTCTTCCTCTCAGCTTTAAACCTCTCATATCTGATCCACTTATCTTTTTAAAAAAATCCCTCTTCATCCATTCCCTCCATATGTCCAAACCATCGCAATACTCTCTGCTCAACTTGATCAGTTTTCTCCTACATAACTTTAGTTCTCCTTCACACTTCATCATTTCTCACTCGATCCACACGTATCACTCTTTACATACTCCTCAGACACCTCATCACCATTACATTCAAACTTTTCATCTCTGTTACACCCATAATCCATGTTTCAGCCCTATATAATGCAGTCGATATCAATACACCCTCATGCAGCCTTCTCTTTACATCCATTCTAAGTGAACGACATTAAAACATGTTTTTCATTCCTCCCAGCACCTATTCTACTTAATTCATTCTAAACTTCACTTCTACATCGATTCTTCCGTTCACAGCAACATGTGACCCTAAATACTTACAACACTCTACCTCCTCAAGCAACTTACCATTCAAAATTATATTTTCCTCCTACCATCTACCAACCTCATACACTTCATCACTTTCCTCTTATTTTCATTTACACTCAATTTCCTCCTTTAGCACATCCTTTCAAACTCCACTACCAACTGTCTCAGTCTCTCCTTCGAATCAGCCACCTGTGTAGCAGCATCCACAAACATCAGCTGATTCAGATTCCACTCTCTACCATCAGCATTCATCAAACTCATACCTCCACCTAACGCTGTTGCATTCACCTTCCTTACAACACCATCCATATAAATATTAAACAATCATGACATCACACATCCCTGCCGCAGCCCCACTCTCATGGAAAACCAATCACTCACAGTATTACTGTTACACACGCATTACTATTTACCTAAACTTTTCACTCCTTTTAACAAACTACCATCAAGTCCATACAATCTCAAAACAGTCCACAAAGCCTCCCTATCAATTCTATCATACCACTGAACTCAATCTCATACATTGCTACCACAATAATAGACTCGAATCACACGGACTGATAGGGACAAACATTTACAGGGTACTGCATATTTTAACTAGATTCCCACAAAGGCAGCCGAGTGGCTATTATTGAGCAGATGGGAAGCTGTCATCCTGTCAGTGCCAGGGTTCGAATCTTTGTGTGGGCAGCTGTTGCCAATGAACTCAGAGGTTCACCTATCTTTTTTAGGTTGGTACGTAAACAGGTATTAATGTTAACATCTAGGGGGGAAACTTGTTGATGCAGTGGCCTTGAATCCCAGAGTTGTTGGTGAATTTTCTGCCACAGCCTAAAGGGCCTAAGTTGTGTGGTGTTTCGATGAGCACCGCGGCTGAGCGTCTCATTGGGTTTGCCCCCATCTGTACCCTTGACATGTAGCGTCTTAACAAATATTCTCTTGGTCTCATTTCCTCTGCACTTCGAACCTAGAACGTATAATTTCTTTAGTCTGCAGCATAGAAGACCAGCTTTTAAGTGATGGAGTTAGTGAAGGCTATATACAACCCATTCAGTTCCAAAAATCTCTCCTTGCTTGAGGGTACAAAGATACAAGGAATGGGAAAAGACGGCACTGTATTCAGCGTTAATGCAATCTGTTGCATGAGTGGCCCAATCCAGTGGGCCACGATTCCATTCACTCATCATTCAAACCCCCGGAATCCTGGTTCTATCTGATACGCCAAAAGCATTCACCACGTTCTGTAGCCTCACATCAAGGTATTTGATAGAATCATTCCGGACACTGTCACGTTAAAAAGAGATGCCAAATCCTTGATCATGCACCTCTTCTCATAACATTCATCCAGCCACTTCGATCTCTTGTAAGTCGCCTAACCTCATCGACTTCCATACTTCTGTTTCTAACACAGTCATCCACCATATCCCTCCACCTTCTCCTTGGCCTACATCGCCTCCTCCCCCCTACAATTTCGCTCGGATATACGTTTTTTTCACCACTCTATTGTTATCCATTCTCTCCATATGACATTACCATCCCAGTACACTTTCTTCGATTCTGGTGTCCACAGACTTCCCCACTCCACGTCTTTCACGAATCACATTAGTTTATGTCCTATCCACTCTCTGTACTTCACATGCATTACTCAGCAGTCCCATATCCACTGCTCTCACTCTTGTCATTTTATTTTCATGCCACACCATAGTCTCACATCCATATGTTAAAGTTGGCACTAACATTCCTTCATGGAAACCTCGTGCAGCTGCAACACTCAAGCCTCTATTTCATATCAAGGCCTTCATAGCACCAGCTACTTTCCTTCCTTGTGTCACTCTATTTTCCACACTTTTGCACATCTTCCTCTCTTTTCTATTGCTCTTCCCAGGTATTTGTACTCTCTCTCCAGTTTCAGTCTCTCCATTCATTGTAATCTCGCACTGGGAGTCACCTTCTCTCTCAATAACCATCATTTTACTCTTCTCTGCATTTACTCACAAGGCACAACGTTCACAGACATCAGCAAAACTCTGCACTAGTCTACCAAGTTTTTGTCCGGTATTTGCAATTAGTTGTGCATCATCAACATACAACAAAACTGAGATATTCCACCCATAAACATTCATTAGCAACGCCATCTCTCTCTTTATTACTCTTGTTTTTATTTCTCTCATCATCCCATCCATATATACTGTGTTTTGAAAAACCATGGGGACACCACCTAACCTTGTCGCACTCCTACACCGATCGTGAGCCATTCAATTAGATGCCCATTTACCCTTACACATGCTTCACTACCATCATTAAAACCCTGGACGGCACCTAGCGGCTTACTAACTATACCGTACATGCACAAAACCTTCCACAATCCTCTGTCTACTCTGTCAAATGCTGTTTCCAGATCCATGTATACCATAAATGCCTTATAAGCCCCTGTAACACACAAGCAACACAAGGTCTGACCACGGCGTGAGTCACTGTCATAAAGCATTTTTTCATCAATTGTCCCTTGATTCGCTGCCAAAGTCCGGACTCTTTAGAGCGCTCGTGAATCTCTGGGATGACTCGTCGGGTCTCATGACTTGCCAAAAGTCATACCTCAGTTGCATTGCAGTCAGAAGTATCGTACGTTGGTAGTGAATCAGTCTTATCTCAATCAGATTCATTGTGATGCGGTCACTGCGTGTCGTGATGCTGTTGCCGACAAAAAAAAAAAAGTTACAACTGCATGTCCAAGTAGCAGGACACAGGAGAGGTCCATGGTGATGGGCTGGGTGTCATTGGTGATCCAGGTGTGATGCTCTGTCCAATGCTGGGTGACATTGGTGGTTCAGGCATGATATCCCGCCCCATGGGTCGGTCGGGGGGGTCGTGGGGGGGTCGGGGTGCATTCTTCAAATGCGTAACACAGTCGTCTAGGGTTTGTGGGCGATCGTGTCACGGTCGTAGCTGACAAAAATTAATTAAATTTCAAATCTGAAGACTCGTACCTCCATCACTTCACGGTCAACTCGTGATCTTGTCATGTTCTTGAGGACATCACAACTGGTCGTGAGGCAGTTGTGACACAGTTGTGAGGCAGTCATGAACAGAGGAGATTAGGGACCATTCGGGAGGCGTGGGAACCAACTAAGACACGACCTTGAGTCGCGTCGCGGTCGGACCTTGAGTCACTTGTGTGTAACAGGGGCTATAATCCTCACAAGCCTTCTCTATTATCTGTCTTACTGGACACACACACACACATATATATATATATATATATATATATATATGTGTGTGTGTGTGTGTGTGTGTGTGTGTGTGTGTGTGTGTGTGTGTGTGTGTATTCACGGACACACACACACACACACACACACACACACACACAAACAGTATATTTACTGTATATAGAAAGCCTCTGTGGTACAGTGGTAAAGTGTGCGTTTTCATACACTGAAGAACGAGGGTTCGTGCTCTGCTAGGGTAAAAATTTTGGGAGCGTTCTTCTGGCCACGTACTGCATTGGCGGACACAAGGGGTGCTGTGGTTGAACCAGTGTCACATACTATGAAGTATGCTTGCACCCAGTCGGCTTCCGCGGGCCGATTACACTTGGTTCACGGATTACACACACATCCAAAGCCATTCCAACACAACAATTACACTTACAAGCGCTTCTTACCCTATGTACAATCTTTACCAGACAGCCTAAGCCAGTTGGTAGAGATACACTGGCTGTATCGTCCCTACTTCGGTAGGGATATGCCGGTCCTGCAGTGGACACTCAAACGGCTGAACAGATGAGATGATTTTATATATATATATATATATATATATATATATATATATATATATATATATATATATATATATATATATATATATATATATATATATATATATATTGTTACGGAACAGAGAAAGATAATGTACACTTTAAGTGAGAATGCTAAAAATCACTACTGTCCCGTACACTTCCAGGTTCAAAACAAAAGAGTTAGGTAAAATTACAAGTTAAAGTTTAATGCACAAACTAACAACAAAACATTCAGAACTCATAAGGATAATGTAATGGCAAATAAACAGGTTAAATATATGGTTAACTGCAATAGCCTCTATTAACACGAAATTAGCAAGAGTAAATTTATCTAAGTCAGCCCTGATAAAATGAGATACCAGATAATACTCAGTGAATGCCAGATAAATTATTACAGATACAAACTATTATCAAAAATGACTGACATAAAATCCAACACCAATCACAAAGACCTCACTAGGCCTAAGAATTAACCTTATGCTACACAGTACAAGAAAAAATACGACAGTTATACTCAAATTACATACAGCTGCTAGATGTTTGGAGATTTCTTGAGCACTCACAATAATAATATCTGTACAGGGGAGGACAGAGATGTGAACAAAATGAGGAGCAGATCTAAGTGGCAATGATGCAGAGACTGAGCTCATTACATAGGGGCCAGGAGAGCTTGATACAACTTGTAAGAAGGACGCGCAAATGAAGCCATGGGGACAAACAGCTGAAAATCCTGCTCTGAATAACAGAGAGAACGACTTACTCTACTATAACGGTAGAAGGGGGGGACTGAGGCAGAACACGCTCGTGATCAAACATGCAGCATACTGTGCGTTAAAATTACACAAAGGATGATGAAATCATAGGCTATGTAACACCTCCCCACAAAGAAAAAAGAAATTTACAAAGGAAATTTCTTATTACTCTAAAACAATCTGTACATGGCATTACAGAACATGCAAATGTCTTTCCTAATGTTACAAAACATGAGATCTCCCTAGCACGTTCAGTCATAGGTACTTGCCAGTATCCCTTTAACAAATCAAACTTACTTATGTACCTAGCCTTTCCGATCTTGTCTATGCAATCTTCCACACGAGGGAGAGGGTAAGTGTCTGTTCTGGTTATCTGATTAACACGTCTGTAGTCAATGCAAAGCCGCTGTGACCCACCTGGCTTAGGGACCAGAGTGACAGGAGAACTCCACTCGCTCTGACAGGGCTCAATCATCTTGCGGTCCAACAGGTAGCCAAGCTCCTTCTGGATGAGAGGAACTTCACTGGGTTCACACGGTAAGGAGGTAATTTAATTGGCTTTGCGTCTCCAACATCGACATCATGCATCAACACAGTGGTTCTTCCTGGAGTGGCACGGAACACTTGCGGGTACTCCTGCAGTAATGCCGAAAACTCCTGCCTTTCCTTGGGAGGTAGATGAGAAAGCTTAGTCTGGAGATCATTCATGATATCAGGATTCTTCCCCAAACTATCACTCAGGCTCATACTGCATGGGAGAGCTTCACTTGCAGACTCGGGTGGAACAGCTACAGTGCAGACTGGATTATTTTTGTCCCGCCTGTGATATAACTTTAGCATGTTGATGTGACATAGTTGCTTGCTCTTTCTACGATCTGGTGTGGCGATGACATAGTTGACATCACTGAGTTTCTTCTCCACGAAATAAGGACCACTAAACTTGGCTTGAAGAGGTTGCCCATGAACTGGTAGCAGAATCAAAACCTGATCTCCTGGCTGAAAGTGGCGTAACCTGGACTTCTTATCATACCAAGTCTTCATCTTCTCCTGAGCAGCTCCTAAATTCTCTCTCGCCAGCTGTAAAGCAGTGGACAGCCGTTCTTTGAACTTCATCACATACTCCAGCAGGTTGACGTCATCTTCCTCCGACAGCCAGCATTCCTTGAGTAACTTAAGGGGTCCTCTTACTTCATGGCCAAACAGTAGTTCAAAAGGTGAGAAACCCAGTGATTCATTTGGAGATTCTCTTATGGCAAATACAACAAATGGAAGACCTTTATCCCAGTCTTTCTGATGTTCCAAACAGTATTTCTTGAGCATCGATTTGAGTGTTTGATGATATCTCTCCAACGCTCCTTGTATCTGGGGATGGTAAGCTGAAGACGTGATCTGGGTGATGCCCAACTCTTTCAGAGACTGTTTGAAAATGTTTGACATGAAATTACTTCCCCGGTCCGACTGTACCTCCTTGGGCAGACCAAACTTTGTGAAGAACCCTAGCATTTCCTTAACCCCTTAACCGCGGGGCGTCACTTTCGTGACGCTTGGGAGCAAGGGATCATACCGCGGGGCGTCACTTTCGTGACGCTTGGGAGCAAGGGATCATACCGCGGGGCGTCACTTTTGTGATTCTGTGTTATTTTGAATTTACCTGAGCTTTCAAGTGGTGGCTTGTATCATCTATCAGTACTGCCAATGTCCAACACTAGTCAGCGCTCCTAATCTCATCTGTACTCCCATCCATTGTTGACAGTTTAGCCATTTCTCCCCATTTTTGACTCTTCTCCCTACCCCCCCTCCATTACCCTATCCTCTCGCCTGCCTGGCTGTGCTACACTAAGTAAATCTTCCCTAGAATTTTTCACTGATATCATTCATTGAAATAAGCCCTATGCTCTATTCTTATACCAAATAATATATACAAAAAAGAAATAAGGTAAGTGATAGTGCCATACACCTGGAATTGGCTAATTATCACCTGACAACACCTCACGTGCACTCGTTCGCTAATTTGCGCTGTTTACTTCCCCTTGAAATATGCCGTATAATCTATTTTCGTAATAAATATATATATAAGGACGGAAGGGAGAAGCCTAAGTGATATTTACATTCACCTGGAACTACCTAATTTATAATGTATTGTCTAGATTTCCTGCCAATCATTTCACTGCTATATATTAGCAGCTGTCAAGAGGCTAACGTTGGCAGTAATGTATTTCCCTAGGTAGGCCACCCCGGCCCACCCCTATCAGTTCACTGTCATCTTCCAATGTGAAGGTATGTCTGTTTGCTCCTGCTAACTTCAGCCACTTTTCACCCCCATGCAAAGGGCCCTGTGACCTTTACCCACTACTAAACCTCGTGTGGAAAGAGGTAAAGGGCTGACAATTGATAAAAGAATGACTACCATACAATCTTTCTATTGAGTAAAACAGTGCAAGTGGAATCGTAAATAATGTGTAAATAATGTGTAAACAGCAAGTGAAAGTAATGAATGTAAATATAAGTGAATAGTGGAAAATAGTTTTATAAGTTACTTCAAGTGACAGTGCATAACACAGTGTAAATAAAATAGAAATGTAAATAACGTAAATAAAATAGAGAACGTAAATAGAAATGTAAATGAGTAGTATTATAAGAATACGAGTATATACCCTAGGAGTAATGAAGGTGAAAGTTTCACTCTAGCATGTATGAATACTATGAGTTATGAGAATGAAGGTGAAAGTGACATTCACTCTCAATGCTAGTATACAGGACGAGAAAGTGAATGCTAAGTATTTTACTGAAAGAAATTGAATCCCTACAGTGACAATAAACTGCTATTACTGAAGGAAACTTATGGATAAAGACTGTAGATATATATAAGTGTTATATAGTAACAGAAATATAAACTGTGAGTGTTTTTATGAATAATAGACAACACTAGCGGCGAACGATCGGAAGTGGGATGGTCATACGCCCTCATAATTTTCATTGCTTTCACAGTGTTTTTTTGGGGGGAGTATGGATTCCAAACTATTTGAGAATCATAGACTAGTGTTTCTAGTGATAATTTCAGGCTGTGGTAATCATATTACGAGTTGTCGGGAAGTGTAAAGTGGAGACTTCGTTACCCAACTTCAGAGGTCTCCACAAATCCTACGGTACTCGACGAAGGCTCAACAAACACCCAAGGAGAAAGCTGAAGTTATGTGCCATAAGTATATGCGATTTTAATTTTCTAGGACTAATAACTGATTTTTGGCAAATATTTTTAGAGAGTCTGTCGGAGCGCAAATATGCCCGCGGGAGCCGCAAGTCAAAGCAAAACAAGCCCGCGGTGTAAGGGTTAACCACGTTCTTTGCTGAGATATTTCTAAGAGGAATGACTTCAGGATAACGAGTAGCCATATCAATCAGGGTCAACACATAAGAAAATCCTGAAGAAGTCTTAGGAAGAGGGCCCACAATATCCACCAACACACGGGTGAAAGGCGCCTCAAAAGGTGGAATGGGAACTAGAGGTGCAACCTTTTCGGTCTGATTACACTTCCCCACAACTTGACAGGTGTGACAAGACTTACAATACCAGGAAACATCCCTGAAGATACCTGGCCAGTAGAAGTGTTTCAAAATGCGTGCCACAGTCTTCCTCACTCCAAGGTGTCCTGCCAAACTGGAATCATGAGCCACTCGAATGATATCCTGCCTACAAACACGAGGGATGACAACTTGATGTGCAACCTCCCATTCACAGTCGGCTGATGCTGTTGGGGGTCTCCACTTCCTCATAAGTACTCCTGACTTTACATAATAACAAGTAGAAGCACCGGCTGACTCTTCTTCACTGTAAGCAGAGTTAGCTAGACCTTTCAACTCAGGGTCAGCAACCTGCAACTCAACCAACTCTTGACGAGACAAATTATCAACACTACGGGGTACTGCCTCATCTGGTGAGTGGTCCAAATTAGCAAGAAAAGTGTCAGCTAGGATAACATCATCATCATCATTATCCTCTAAATCACCAGTAACTTTAGACTTAGCCCTAGTGACAGCACATGCAGGGAACACATCAGGGACATCACAATTCTGGGACGCAGCCACTGGCTCACTAGACAACTGAGGAGCTGGACACACTTGACTTCCACCAATATCATTCCCAAGTAAGAAAGTTACACCTGACATTGGGAGTGTCTCAACCAATCCAACCATAACAGAACCATTAACAAAACCAAATTCTAAATTCACTCTGCACAGAGGGACAGAGAAGTAATTATTCCCTAAACCTTGTAAGATTACAGTTTCATCAGAGGAATTAACACTAGAGCCTAGAACACTGGTCAGCATAAGGGATTGGCAAGCACCTGTATCACGATATATTTTAACTGATTTCCTGTTATTACTGTCCAGAGGACTGACAAAACCATCAGACAGGAAATTAGCACATGAACTCTTGAGAGTGTAACCCACGTTACTGCTCAAAAGAGGAGCTCCATCATGAGAATTTAAGTTACCCCTCAAAGCAGGTTCAGTTAACTCAGTTAAAGAATTCTGGGAACTCTCAAGAGTGGACACTAGACCAATTGACTGAATATTTAAAGACTCCTTTTTGTTCACATCACGCTGTCTCCTGAAACATTTCTCCGTAGTATGACCAAGCTTACTACAATAAGTACATTTACTTTTCTGAAATCTAGAGGTGAAGCTGGTATTTACTTCCTGAAAAACATCATCTTTATTCTCTTTCCTGTTACCTGTACTCTGAGTAGAGGCAACGTACTTACTCTCAGCTTTCCCTTTTTCTCTAGAATATATCTTGTGAGTGAGAACATACTCATCAGCTAAAACTGCAGCATCAGACAAATTATCTATTCTTCTCTCATCAAGATATAGGCTTACATTTTTACTAACACACCTCTTGAAATCCTCCAGCAAAATCATCTGCTTAAATTTACCAAAATCAGAATCCACATTCTGAGAATTTAACCACTGCTCTAACAGATCTTCTTTGATTTTTGCATACTCAACATGGGATTGCTTATCTTGCTTGTAAGTTGTCCTAAACTTTACTCTATAGGCTTCAGGAACAAGCTCATAGGCCTTAAGAATCAAGCTCTTAACTACATCATAATTATCAGATTGATCCTGAGGCAAAGATGCATAAGTTGCTTGAGCTTTACCGGTGAGAACAGTTTGAAGGAGTACTGGCCAATACTCCTTAGGCCAATTAAAACCTGTAGCTACCCTCTCAAACAACTGAAAATACTTTGTTAAATCAGATTCATTAAAAGGAGGGACAAGTTTAACATTTTTAGCCACATCAAAATCATCAGAGCTAGATGATCCAGTTCCACCTTGTTTCATGCGATACTCATGGTCTGCCTGAATCCTAGCAATTTCAACTTGTGCCTCAGCCTCCTTAGAACGGGCCTCCGCCTCCTTAGCACGAGACTCCGCCTCCTTAGCCTGAGCTTCCTGCAGGGCTAGCTGTAACTTAGTTAATTCAATCTGCGTTTGCTCATTTGGAGGAGTTACATTAAACAAGCTTTCATTAATCTTGTCAACAATTTGATCTTTAGAATGATGAGAGCGAACAGCAATTCCCAATTGTTGAGCAACAAGCTTAAGTTCATTCTTTGTTCTGTTTTCTACATCACACACTGTTTGCACATTTGACAAAAAAACTTTGGCTTCATCAGGTGTAGAAATAGTAGACATCATGAATAAGTAACAGTCACAAAATATCAAGCATTATCCTTATGATAATATCCTGAATATCCTGATATGAGGTCGCCAAATTTATGTTACGAAACAGAGAAAGATAATGTACACTTTAAGTGAGAATGCTAAAAATCACTACTGTCCCGTACAGTTCCTGGTTCAAAACAAAAGAGTTAGGTAAAATTACAAGTTAAAGTTTAATGCACAAACTAACAACAAAACATTCAGAACTCATAAGGATAATGTAATGGCAAATAAACAGGTTAAATATATGGTTAACTGCAATAGCCTCTATTAACACGAAATTAGCAACAGTAAATTTATCTAAGTCAGCCCTGATAAAATGAGATACCAGATAATACTCAGTGAATGGCAGATAAATTATTACAGATACAAACTATTATAAAAAATGACTGACATAAAACCCAACACCAATTACAAAGACCTCACTAGGCCTAAGAATTAACCTTATGCTACACAGTACAAGAAAAAATACGACAGTTATACTCAAATTACACACAGCTGCTAGATGTTTGGAGATTTCTTGAGCACTCACAATAATAATATCTGTACAGGGGAGGACAGAGATGTGAACAAAATGAGGAGCAGATCTAAGTGGCAATGATGCAGAGACAGAGCTCATTATATAGGGGCCAGGAGAGCTTGATACAACTTGTAAGAAGGACGCGCAAATGAAGCCATGGGGACAAACAGCTGAAAATCCTGCTCTGAATAACAGAGAGAACGACTTACTCTACTATAACGGTAGAAGGGGGGGACTGAGGCAGAACACGCTCGTGATCAAACATGCAGCATACTGTGCGTTAAAATTACAGAAAGGATGATGAAATCATAGGCTATGTAACAATATATATATATATATATATATATATATATATATATATATATATATATATATATATCATCAGCTGTTTGAGTATCCACTGCAGGACCGGCTATCCTGACCGAAGTTGGAATGATACAACCTATGTATCTGTATCAAGTGGCTTAGGCTGTCTGGTAGAGATTGTATGTACAGTGAGAAGTGCTTGTAAGTGTGATTGTAGTGTTGGAGTGGCTTTGGATGTGTGTGTAGTCTGTGAACCAAGTGTAATCGGCCATTGCAAGTCAACTGGGTGCAAGCATGCTTTATAGTATATGACACTTGTTCAGCCACAGCTCCCCTTATGCTCGCCAAAATAGTACATGGCCAGGAGAACGCTGCCAAAGTTTATTACCCTGGCGGGGCGGGAACCCTCGTTTTCCAGTGTACAAAGACACACACTTTACCACTGTACCACAAAGGCTGGATATATATATATATATATATATATATATATATATATATATATATATATATATATATATATATTTATGTATATATTTATATATATATATATATATATTTATGTATATATTTTTTATGCGAGGAAGAAGGAACCAAAGGCCATGAGCCCGCAGTAACAGTTCCCTTGAAGAGAAAAACAAAATACAATAGAGAGCCAAAATCAAGATCCGATCATTTTGAGATGCCTGGACACACTGCGCTTGAAAGACTGGAGATCATAGGCAGCAGGAAATACACACAGAGGGAGACAGTTCCAGAGCTGACCTGTTGCATAAATGAAAGACTGGGATTAACGATTAACTCTTGCATTAGAGAGTTGGACAGAAAAGGGATGAGAGTTTGCTGCCTGATGGGTGCTACGCGCCCGTCGTCGAGGTGGAGGAATGCACGCAGACAGTTCAGAGGAGCAGTGACCATTAAAGTAGCGACAGAAAAGAGATAAAGATGCAACAGTGCGGTGAAGAGACAGAGGTTGAAGGGAGTCAGTAAGAGGAGGAGAGTTAATGAGATGAAAAGCCTTTGACTCCACCCTATTGAGAAGAGCTGTATGTGGGGAGCCTCCCCACACATGAGAGTTGTACTCCACACAGGAGCGGATAAAACCCCTATATAGAGTCAACAATTGTGCAGGGGTAAAGAAAGAGCGGAGTCGGCTTAGCACACCCAATCTCTTGGAAGCAGATTTTACAAGAGATGTAATATGATCTTTCCAAGATAAGTCCCGAGTAAATGAAACCCCAAGCATGTTCAAGGATTATGCAGGATTAAGCTGAATATTATTAAACATTAGTGGTATACCTGTGGAAGATTTTGTCGGGTTGATAGGTGTAAGAACTGACTCTTAGATGCATTAAAGACGACCATATTATTTTTACCCCAGTCAGAGATACAAGCCAAGTCAGACATTAGGTGTGCCATAGCCTCATCCCTTGTTTGTTGAAGTAACTGTTGAGATGGGCGTTGTGGGAACCGAATGGAAAGGTGAAGGGTGGAGTCATCAGCATATGAGTGGATAGGGTTAGATGTACAGCTTTGAAGGTCATTGATGAATAAAAGGAAGAGAGTTGGTGATAGGACAGAGCCCTGAGGAACACCACTGTTGATAGATCTAGGAGAAGAACGATGGCCGTCTACAACAGTGGCTATACAACGACCAGAAATGAAGCTAGCGATGAAGGCACAGATAGAAGGATAGAAACCGTAGGAGGGCAGTTTGGAAATAAAGATTTATGCCAGACTCGATCGAAAGCCTTTGAGATGTCAAATGCAATAGCAAAACTTTTGCCAAAGTCCCGAAAGGAGGATGACCAGGAGTCTGAAAGGTAGGTGAGAAGATCGCCAGTGGAGCATCCTTGACGGAACCCATACTGACGATCGGAAAGAAGGTTGTGATAGGAAAGATGCCTTAAAATTTTTCTATTAAGAATTGACTCGGAAACTTTTGAAATACAGGACGTTAAAGCAATTGGACGATAGTTGGAGGGTTGGGAGTGGTCACCCTTCTTTGGGACTGGCTGAATGAGAGCAAACTTCCAGCAAGAAGGAAAGGTACAAGTTGACAGACAAAGGCGAAAGAGTTTGCCTAGGCAGGGTGTAAGCACAGAAGCACAGTTCTTGAGAACAACTGGAGGGACCCCATCAGGCCCATATGCCTTGTTAGTACTGAGGCCAGTGATGGCAGAAAATACATCCAATGAAGGAATTTTAATGTCAGCCATGAGGAAGTCAGAGGGGGGAAGTGATGGAGGAACAGCACCGGAATCGTCTAAGGTGGAATTGGAGGAGAAAGTCTGTGCGAAGAGATCTGCTTTATCAGTAGAAGAAATAGCTACAGAACCATCAGAGTAGAAAAGAGGAGGGAAGGATGATGAGGTAAAGTTGTTAGAAAGATTTCTGGCAAGGTGCCAGAAGGAGCGGGAAGAATTCGAGTTGGAGAGTTGAGAGCATTTAGTATGGATGAAATTATTTTTAGTAGAGCGAAGAACAGACTTAGCACGAATCCGGGCAGAAACGTAAAGATGATGTGATTCAGGGGTGGGTTGGCTCCGGTACCTTTTGTAGGCCTTCTCCTTGTTGTGGACAGCATTAGAACAAGCGTGATTAAACCAAGGCTTTCTTGCGTTAGTCAAAGGATATGAGAAAGGAATGTATGCTTCCATGCCCGAGAGAATAACCTCCGTAATGCGCAAGGCACATTCAGATGGCTCACGGCCATGGAAGCAATAATCATTCCATGGAAAATCAAAGAAGTACTGCCTGAGGGCCTCCCAGTCCGCGGCTCCAAAATGCCACAGACGACGTTTCCCTGGAAAGTCCACAGGCCGTACCGGAGTGATAGGACAGGTTAAGGTAATAAGGTTGTGATTGGAGGAGCCCAATGGAGAGAAAAGATTAACAGAGTAAGCAGAAGGATTATTTGTGAGGAAGAGGTCAAGTATGTTGGAGCTCTCTCCATGGCGGTCAGGGATACGGGTAGGGTGCTGTACAAGCTGCTCTAGGTCATTAAGGATAGAAAAGATGTAGGCTTGTTCACCAGGTGGATCCGTGAAAGGAGAGGAGAGCCAAAGGTGGTGGTGAACATAGAAATCTCCAAGAATGGAGATTTCAGAGAAACGAGAAATGGACAGAATGTGTTCCATCGTAGAAGTAAGATAGTCGAAGAATTTTTGATAGTCAGTAGAATTAGGGGATAAGTAAACAGCACAGATATATTTAGTCAGAGAATGACAGGAAAGCCGAAGCCAGAGTGTGGAGAATTCAGAAGAATCAAATTCAGGAACACGAGAGCAAGATAAGTCGTTGCGTATGTATACACAACAGCCACCTTTGGCTTTGAAATGAGTATAGAGAAAGTAGGAGGATACAGAAAAGGGTTTGCTGTCAGTTGCCTCAGACAGCTGAGTCTCCGTTAGAAAAAGAAGGTGAGGTTTAGAGGAGGAGAGGTGGTGCTCAACAGAGCGAAAGTTAGAGGAAAGGCCGCGAATGTTGCAGAAATGAAGAAGAAGAGAGTCAGACAGTGGTTCCAGGCACCTCGAGTCGTCACCGGGAGAGGGGCGGACGGTGGGGGCATTTATGGTCCCCCCCCCTGGGGACTCCGAAGCTAGATTAAAAGACGCCATTTTTGTTGAATTTAGAATAGGAAGTGTAGTGTGTACTGTGCATGTAGTTTGGTGTAGATAGTTAGAGAAATTTGTACTGGAGAGCATGCTGGCCTACTCTCTGTGTAACTGAGACACTGAAAAAGTTCAGCAAAGGGGGATCGTCAGGAACTAGTCCTGAGGGCTGATGAAACGGGCAGTCCAGCACTCCCTGTCATCAGCTTTCCATCCACCTCGGGAGTACTGCCCTGTTCGACTGGTGCTACAGTCTCTCTCTCTCTCTCTCTCTCTCTCTCTCTCTCTCTCTATATATATATATATATATATATATATATATATATATATATATATATATATATATGTGTGTGTGTATGCATGTGTAAACATTTCTATTTCCAAGGCTCCATATATATATATATATATATATATATATATATATATATATATATATATATATATATATATATATATATAAATATTTATATGTATGCATGTGTAAACATTTCTATTTCCAAGGCTCCATATATATATATATATATATATATATATATATATATATATATATATATATATATATATATATATATATATATATATATATATATATAATATTTATATGTATGCATGTGTAAACATTTATATTTCCAAGGCTCCATATATATATATATATATATATATATATATATATATATATATGTGTGTGTGTGTGTGTGTGTGTGTGTGTGTGTGTGTAACCATTTCTATTTCCAACCTTAGTGAACCTCATCAAATTCGCCTTGAAAATCAGGTGTAAGTTCGTTGATGTAAAACAAAGCCTAGGTGTACAGGTTTAGTCTTAGCTTTAGCCTATAGACAGACTGAGTTTTTACGTGTTCTTCTATGGCATTGCCTAAAACAATCTTTAACAACAAGCCCATCTACCTGGACACAGATGACAGTCCCAGACACTACAGTACTGTACATTTCAGGAAGTTATCTTATTTATCAACGTTCTCTTTTAACTCCTGCAATATCGTGATTAGGTCTACTGTAACTCTGACTGAACACTTTCCTAAGGTGAAAGAAATGTTCTCGAGACAGTAAGAATAACAATCAAGGTGTCTTTGGAGTGAAGCACTTAGACATGTGGACAGACAGAATTTGTAACTGGGCGTACATCTATTTTACCAGGACAGACTTCATCCTATCCGCTTGCTTAAATAATCTCCCCAAACACTTTGTACATTTCAACCACAACCCCATCGAGACGCCAGGCTCAAAAGAAACTGATCCCTAATCCCCTGCCTCTCATTGTAATCTCTTAATTCTAGGAAGGGGCGGCCAGTCCCTTCGTCATACACCCTCCTCCGCGGCTCCCCAAGGTCGGAAATGCAAGCCAGGATGCTCTAATAAAAATCGGCCCTTTCCATAGCCCATGGACTGTGGGTATAGTGTTAGTAGCAAATATTTCTGTATTTTTCTGCTGGGAATATGCGTAACTACTCTTAATTTTATGGTACTAAGGCTACCCATATATTCAAGTCAGGTTAACGATACAAATCTTATAAGTTCGTTGCGACTCTCATTAACAAAGTGGCACCCAAAGAAATCAATCTGTTACTCATGATTCACTCTCTCAACTGTAGTTTTAAAGCCAATAATGTAGACTTTAATATATTAAATTCCGGCCCACTGATATCTCATGGTTTTGTCCCAGTCGCTTCACCACTCACTTGGTATTGACTATTCACAACGAATCGCTCCACAGTACACAAGTTACAGTACTTCAGACTAAATTACTCGTCTACGTACACCTTTCACCTAGTGAATGCTCAGGCTTCTATAGTACACGACCTCTCTTATGATTCTTCTTTCTCCATCTGGGAATCAACAAACAAAACATACAATCAAGTTATGGCTAAAAAATCTATTTTTGGCTGGACCCTCGACCCTAAAATGATAAAACCGAACTTAATTGGTAAACGACGGAAGCATGGGAAAGAACATCATATCTCACTGCAATACCACCATCGTTATCCAAAGTTTTGACGCAGTGCTTCTTGTAAACTTATAGTCAGGTAATAACGTCAAGGTTTTCGATGCTTGTGAATTTTTACAAGAGTTGGACTTAAAAAAAAACAATTATTATTATTATTATCATATTATAATTATTATTATTATTATTATTATTATTATTTATTGTTATTATTATCCACCCATCATCCAATCATTTTCTTGCGCCACCAGGAACGTAGAGGCTCTGGGAAAGGCTGCTCAGTCCCGGCATTGAAGGCAAAGGTGACAAGCACCACTTTCCTGTGAGTGGCATTAAGTGAACAATAAATCCCAGCCGCTTGTCAGATGTAAACATTTACATATCCCATCCGGTTGGATCACCTTAAACCACTAGACCACCATGCGCAATTTAGTTATATGGGTACCAAGCAACGTAGTAACTGACTTCCTTCGGTAAATAAAACATTTTATTTTCTACTCAGTGAAGCGTCACCTGAAGCTTTCACTACACTGAGTGGATGGTTAGCATCCCCACCTACTACTCATTATTATTATTATTATTATTATTATTAAGCAACGTTGGGTCTGGTTAGTACTTGGATGGGTGACCGCCTGGGAACACCAGATGCTGTTGGCATCCCTACGTGTCAAGTGGGGTTGGTGGAGGATTAGTGCCCCTCCCTGTAAAACAATTAACTCTAAGCCCTTGTCCACCCTATTTGGGATACATGGCGTCTGGCAATGAATGAATGAATGAATGATTATTATTATTATTATTATATTATCATCAATGTTATTATTATTATTATTATTATTGTTGTTGTTGTTGTTGTTGCTGTTGTTGTTTTAATCATTATTATTTTTGTTATTTGAGGTGCTATTAGCATTGTTCTTACAAACCATTTCACGCAGATGACATTTTTTCGTCCAGTTATTTCTTCCATCAGACGATTAAAATCGGCTTTGGAGATTTATCACAAAATGAAATGGTTAATGGCGGCATTAACTATTTCATATACTGGAAAATCTCCGAAGCCGATTGTAATCATCTGATGGAAGAAAAAAATTGTACCCCTGGGTACCCTCCCAAGCTGAACAAAATAATTTCGTAGAGATAAAACTACATGTGAACTAGGTCATGGAAGTGAGGGAAATAACTTTGCAACTAGTCAAAACGTTAAATATTTTCATCATTTTTCAATCTCGAGCCACAGACAAATAACTGAAATAACAACAGTGGAAGTTTTTGTGTTTCCCACTCGATAGAGTGGGCGAGACAGTGTCTTCTCGTTGGAGAAGGAGAAGAAATGGAGGTGGTTTTAAAAAATATAAACTAGAAACCGGGAGTATCCGAGAACGTTACAGAAAACATTTTTTTTTTTTATGTGTTCGACTTTGGGCATAGGCTTCACAACCCGCTCTCAAGGCCCAGTAGTCCTCCGACATTCCATACACCTCCACATGTTACCGCTTCGGCGCTAACACCCACCGTCCATATTGAATACATGCTTGGGCTGTCTCATACAGGACTGGTGTACTGATATTAGCGGGGGTATTTTTTTGACATGTCGGCAGGCCTTCTGACAGATCAGTAAGTCCGCTTTTTCAATGAAATTCGAATCCCCAGCCGGGATTCGAACCTGGGTCCATGAGGATTGCAGGCCAACCATGACATTTTGGAAATTCTTCTCAGGTCCATGTTTCCATATAAGTCAAGCTGTGTATGTGTGTCTGTCTGTGAATTTGTCCGATTCTTTCACGAGAACGGTAACAGTTATCGACCTAATTCTTTTTGCATTAGGTCGGGGTAAGTCCAGGGAGTATCAGAAAAATACCAAACAGAAATTTGGCTACCACGCTCGACGCGACGTCGCGAAATTGTCGTAAATCGCGAAACGAAAACGTCTGTCTGTGCGTTCTTATCGTTTCTTTCGCGAGAATGGTAATAAATGTCTATCTAATTCTTTTTCCATTAAGTCGGAATAAGTTCAGGGATTATCAGAAAAATATGAAAAATTTTGGTGATCGCGCGAGACACGACACGTTGAAATTAATGAAAATAGGTACAAACAAAAATATGCATTTTTTTCTTTTTCGGTCAGAATTGGTCGATGTAGGCTCAATAACGTATGGAAACAAATATAATGGTATTTGCAGACATTCTGTGATGGAGAGGCAATCAGTTTCTCCTCCAGATCTTTGCGGGCAAGCACTAATGATATACGGTTGCTATGAGTTTTTGTTTCACGTCTCCTTTTGTGTAGTGGGGCATAATTATCCGTTTCGCTGAGCTTCTTACTTAAATGCATGTCTTTGAAAAAGCCATATTCACTGTGTATGAATGCTTGTGTCGAACATTAAAGTGCAGTTTCTTGTTTCACTAGTGTACGATGCAAAATCACGGGCAAAACTTCCCCCAAAATCCGATGCTAGCATTGTGCCCTGTCATTCATATCTGCCATTTTGTTCTCAAAGTGAGGGTGTATTATTCCTTTTTTCCCTCTTTCTTTGTATGTTTCATACTATTTTCACATTAGTCATGCAACACCTTCCATCGCTAAAGGCAACCGAGAAGTGATTCCGTCACACACAGTCCGACTGAATAATGCTGGTATATAAAAACTTCGTAATATTTTGGCACGGTTGCTGGATAGTATTTATGGATTACTGATCGCATCTGTAGCCTACAATATATAGCCTAGTAATGGCAATATTATAAGCACAAACATGAAAGTTTACAAAAATTTCCAGAACTTAAACATTTAGTTACTTTCAGGAACTATGACTAAGTTAGCTTGGTGAATCAATCTTTAATAATTTTACGGAATTGCCCATTGTTTGTTTATCTGCTTATACGAGTCTCTCTCTCTCTCTCTCTCTCTCTCTCTCTATTGTTTTTATGCCCCTTTTCAACCCCCATTATCCACCAATTTCCTGCCCTAATAAGTTCTCATTCTTCGTGCTTTTCCGTCCTTTTTCCTCAGATTTTCAGTTCCCCTCTCCTTCCACTTATTATCCACTTATTTCCACATATGCTCTCATCAGCAGTCATTTTCACTCGCTGTCACTCTCACTCGTTATTTCCACACTAACTACTACTCCCACTTTCTCCATTCTCTCTCCCACTCCCACCTACTGTACACTCAAGCGCACACTTTCGCTCCCATTCACTCCCATTCTCACTGTCACTCGCACTTCCTAGTCGCACACATTCCCACTTTTGTTCACTCCCCCCCCCCCGTCTCTCTCTCTCTCTCTCTCTCTCTCTCTCGATCCGCCTACGTATTAATCAATCAGTCTATCTATCTGTCTACTTGTCTAAGATTCTGGCTATTGCTCTGTTTCTTTATTTCTCTTTCGGCGTTAAACGAAACTCTCTTGTTATAAATACATTAAAAAAAAAAAAAAAATCCTTCTTCTTTTCACCCACCAAAATCTTCCACAGGAATGCCCCTAAATATTTAACAACACATAATTAAGTTTTCCATTGCTCTATACCTTTTTAGATTAATTTGTCCCAGGACCTTTTGCGGTAAGGTAAAAATTTCCTCGTTTACAAAATACGCATCTTTGACGCTGTGTGCCCTAAGCTGACTCCATTTTTTTTTTTTTTTTTTTTTTTTTAAGCCTTCCCGTCTCTTGTTTTCGTACTGTACGACTTTCATGTGTGAGGAACTCACCAGATACACTCCAATTAAACAGGGTGAAGTTAAAGGCTTTGTCTTCTCAAACTCATTTTCCAGACTGACTTCTTTTAACTCTCTCAGTTCGCCATAGTATTGTATCTTTATCCTACTACTATCGTTACTTTAATGGTCACAGGTGTTCAGGTCGTTTGGACCATCTGCCTGCATCCCTCCGTCATTTTGTTGGGCATGTATCACCTGTATGGCTACACATTCTCACTTTTTTTGCAGTTCTCTAATGCAGAGATTACCAGTACTCTCGGCCTTTTATGTATGTAACAGGATAACCGCAAGAATCTTTTCCTCATTCTGTATTTACCTCTCACTATGATCTACACTCTTTCGAATGTAGTGTAGCCAGGTCTGTCTAAATGAACGTATATTGAATTTGACCATCTTTTATTCAGTTTCACTTAAAGGATTTATTTTTTCAGACCTCCAGTCTTTGGATACCTCTTCGTTGCACTGGAAGAATCTCACTTTCCCTTTCATTCAGCACAAACTATTACCCTCAGCATATCTCCCCTGCGAGATATGGTCCTTTCCAATACTCTTCTGTTCTGCTTTATACTCCTACTTTTGTGTCCCATTTGTTTCTAAATCTTTGCTCCTCCCAACTGCTCTCTCACGATGTTCATTCATTCTTACTTCAGCTTTCCTGTCTGATATACTATAGCACTAGCCGCGTGGGTGTGTGTGTGTGTGTGTGTGTGTGTGTTTTGGGCAGCCGAAACTACACATTCAAATCGCACCAAAATTGGCACAAAAATTGCAAAAAAATTCGCTGATGTGAAAAAACTTGATCCCGTCACGATTGAAAAACTTTGACTACTGTTTACTTAACCAGCGATCACATTGTGACCAAAAAAACGCCGCTCCTGGCGCCCGGCATAGGATCTCCGTAGAATTTCTTGCCCACACGTATTTCGGACATGCGTTCGGACATCTTGGGTTCCATTCCCGAAACTGCAAATAACACGATCAATTGGTTAGCGGCAAAATATCCGAGTGACAACGTTGCACTAGAACAGCACATAAATGAGAGAGCCCTCCGCAGGAGCAAGTGAGAAGGGCCCGAAAGGCCCATGAGCACTTGTAAAATTTTATTTATTCTACCTTTTCTAGGTATTAACTTTTTGCGTGCGCTATCTCTTTGTGGCCCTTTCTCTGCATGTTTGTCCATGGGTCTATCTTTCTGTCTCTATCTTTAGAGCTATTTGTCTGTCTCCGTTCCCGTCTTTCTAATGCTTACTCTCAGTTCCACCCACACTAACTCTCGCACCCGCTCACCCCAACTCCTTATGACTTACTCTCCGACTGTCACTCTCACCTTCACTCTGACTAAGCACAATATATAATCTCCGTGGTCATTGCTTGAATGCTAGATATATTCATTTCCAATACCCATCCACTCTCACTTATTTCTTGTGCTCCTTTCCTTTTCCGACTTTGCTCCTCGTTCTCTCCATAATATCTTTTAAGTCTTCATCACTTACTCTCAATTCTTTCCTGTCTTTTCTTCTTATCATTTGCTGATCATCGCTTTCAGATGATCTCTCTCTCTCTCTCTCTCTATCCCTTGTTTTATATATATATATGTATATATATATATATATATGTACCCCCTCCACAATATGTCTACCCCCGATGTATATATGTCCCCCCCCCAATGCATACATGCCCCCACTAAATTTGCTAGGTCAGCATGCTCTCCCACGCCTGAAGACGACGTTATTGCATCAGTTCTTAGCAGACAGCCGACACGGGCAGACTGTTTTACTGTGAGCTTGTAATAAACTCCTTATCTAGCTGTTTGTACATGGAGTTTCTATCACCAAAGTATTGCAAGTTACATTTGGTAGCAGCGGTGTTTTGAACCATCACATTCTGACCGCCTCCTTGGATTTTTAGTGATACAAGATACACGACGACTCGCATCTGCCAGCCTCGCCCCTCCTCCGTGCCTCTATACCTTGGCTGTGGTTTTTGAGTGTACCATTTTTCTCCCCAGTGCTCACCTCTCAAACAACCGCACCCATACGCCTTGTTCCTGACCGCACGTGTCACCGTCGCCGACCTACTCACCTGTTGCACCTGTTCCCAGCACCTGTTCCGGACTCATCATAGCTCCTGCCCCCACGGTGCCACTTATCACTGTCTGCCCACCACAATTCTCTGCATTTGCAACTCACCAGCTCTACACCTGCCTTGCGCCGACATCTGCCTCATCACCCACCACCGGCCTCCGACGTCGCCCGCATCTGGTCTGCATTACGGAGCCTCCTAAGACCGCCACTCCCTGCCGGTGATTCATCGCAGCGTCTCTTCTCCTCTCCGCCCAGCTGTCTCTACCCCGCCGCCCCGCCCCGCCCCGCCCCGCCCCGCCCCGTCCCGCCCCGCCCCGCCCCGTCCCGCCCCGCCCTGCCCCGCCCCAGCCCAGCTACGCCCAGCCACCCTGCACGTCATACATCTCGACACTCCCGTTTCTACTGTGTAACTATAGTATATCTTTCCTTTCTATAGAGATTATCCTCGATTTTCTCTACAGATTGGTTATTGTAAATATTCCATCTCATTTCCATTACCCCGTTTTCATCTTCACCTACGTTATTTATAATCCATCTCATCCTTCGCCTTTTATTTAAACCATCCATGCCCGCACCTTCATTCATTTTCACACCTAGTGTATTCCATTCTCTCATTGTTATTTATACATTTCCACCTACGTATCCATCTTCATCCTTTCATCTTCCATTGCCGCATTAAATGTCATACTTTCTACGTCAACCGCTTACCACCAGCCCTCTCGACCCGGAAACATCACCTGCTCATACCCCGTCTGCCGACTCTAACACAATCACTCATTTACGAAGTGGCAAGGAGTACCACTGCCCTGTCCCTGAGACTCCCGTTTCACTTCCCGCAGAATCACTTACTACCCGTCCTACCCTCGTAAATCCAGATACCTCCTCCTCTACTCCTGCCTCTACACTCCCTTCTTCTTCCTCTACTCCTTCCCCTGCCGTTCCCTCTCCTGCCTCCCTTCATACCCCGTCTTGCTCGCCCTTACCTGCCACTACCTTCTCTCTCTCCCACACCTCTCCTGCCGACACTTCTGCACTTCCAGCCATGGCCAACCCTCCACAGTCTATCTGTCATAAATGATTTTGTGTCATAAAATACTTTGTAGTTCTTTTGTGGTTGAGTTGTAGTTGAGTTATATATATATATTTTAGACTTGTGGTCGAGCGGCTTTTATATCTTGTAGTAGCTTCCCATTTGTCATTTAGTGACAGGAGAGGTAAAGAATAGTATGGGACTATTTTTATTTGTCTTGGAAATATTAACAAGTCTCTCACACGGAACGAAGTATAAGTCCCGGGTAGCTACCTCCCTTTCTCGCTATCTGTCTCTCTCTCTCAAATTGCCAAGCCCTTCTCCCCGTGACCTGTCTCCTCTAAGGCCTGTCTCCTCCTCTCCTGCCTGTTCTGTGGCTAACCTCCGTCTGAGCTCTCTTTCCTAAATTCTGGTGTAGCAGGAGTGTGTCACGTGTGTTCCTCGTGGATGGACTAGGTCTTTGTTCACGAGAGGACTGCTGACAGCTAACTGCATCATCTCCTTACTGGCCGCTGTCGTCAGCTTTCCTCAGTGTAACTTGCAAACCTCATTTCCTTTTCCCAGGCTCGCAGAGGGCTGTCTATCTATCTATTTATCTATCTATCTATTATGATTTGCAATTATAATATGGAGTCCTACCACACTGCTCGGCCGCGCAAAAATGGCGTACCATCGACATTTAATAGTCATAACATATTAATACATACTATATTCACATTATAATGAACTTATAAGCTAATTAAGTGAAATACATAATATTGTAAAAGTAACATAATTGTATGAATATTGTATACATATAATATTCATAGTAAATAGTGATTATTCAGTAATATTACATTTTAAACAAGTTGTATACATATTTGAATAAATGTAATGATTGTTGTATAACACTTTGTAAGACGTGCATGTACAACAGACGTACGCATATAATTGTGCAATGGTAATACTGCTAGGTTATACATTACATAGAGTTATCACTTTAGTAATGTCTAATATTTCACCTAACTTGTATGATGATACTGGTAATACAGAATTGTGCTATAATTGTATGACTTATATTGTGTTAATGCATAATTGTGTTGGCCTTATATAAGTGTTTTGGCCTTATAATTGTAGTTAAAGTTACATAAAAGTTACATCTTGTTAATGCAACTGTTACATAAATTGGTACATATTGTTTGTAGTTACATAATTGTAGCAAGTGTAACATAATGTAATCGTTTGTCGTTACATAATTATAATATGGAGTTACATAATTGTAATAATTGCAGTCCTAACGTATGCTGCGGTCGATGATAGTGATGACGTGTCATGCCACTTGTTTGTGGAGACAACAATTTGCTTTTTTGTTTGTAGTTTATGTGGTATTTTGGCATATGTAGTAACACTTACACTTATTTTCATTTGTTTGTTTTGTGATCTTACTCTATTTCTCTTTTTTCTTTCTTACTTTTCTTTCTTTCTTTCTTTTTTTTTTTTTTTTTTGTATGTATTGATTTTCTATAGTCTGTTTTTCTTCGCTTGTGTACGCTTTTTCCATGTTGTTCATGGTTGCATAATTACTGGCTAATTTCCTTGGGATACTTTTTTTAAAGTTTAGTTTATATTGCACAGAGATTACTGAAAATGATATTATATAGTCCCATATTTTGTTATTTTATATAAAAAAAATATATACACTATATACAGTATTAATTATATGCACTGATTTGTTGTTCACCTGTACCTATCGTGAGTAATATGTGTGTGTCAGCACTGTGTGGAAGTCATTGTCTTCACGATTGTGTTGAAGATGTTCACTCTTGCTAACGGCATTTGTGTTGGCCATTTTTTTTTTTTTAACTTAATTTATATGTTTCCACTAGGTAGCTTTAATCAATAAATGTTTAATACAGTTCTTTTAATCGCTCACTGAGTAACTGTGATGGTATATTTTCTTTATTACTTTGTAGATGTAATAATGTATAGTTGTATGTATGAAACACGTATTTTATGTAGGTATAAATGGTAACACTCGTTGGTAGTAAATAAATGTTATAATAAATGAATGAATATATACAGTGTAGAATATTTATTGTTGGTGATTATTTAGTGTTTGAGTTATGCAGATAACTGAAGTAAGTATGTGTATTTAAACTGTAACTATACAGCACGTTTTATATGTTTGTGCAGAAGCTTATTGTCTATCACTGTGTATTGTATAAATGAAGTAACTGTGTAACTCACTAATTTTTACCGTGGAGGAAATGGTGTGAGTGGTGTTGCAGGTGGTGATAGCGTTGTCCTTCGCTGGTTGATTAACGTGTTGTCGTCTCAGCACATGGTGACGTCGGCTTCCCACACTGGTAGCTGTGGTGAGTGAATGAGTAGCGATGAGTAACTTGAGTGAAGACGGGTGAGTAAGACGAGTTGTGAATATGGACTTGGTGTTTGCTTCGTCGTCCTGACCTCTGCACTCCTACGTAAGCGTTGGGGGTTGGGTGGATGTAGCAGAGAGAGGAGGGTGAGGTCTGGTGGTTATGAGTCGTGTCTCACTCTTCGTTTGTTTTGTTGTTCTTCCTCGAGGTATTTGTGGTCCTTTTTCCTCTTCTTTACTTGCTTTGTTTTATATTCTTCTTGTTGCTGCTTGAAGTTACGTGAAGATTATAGAGTTGTTTTGTAGACTTGTAGACTATTTGCATTGTAGGCTGTATTTTGTAGGGATTCACTGTAGACTGAAGCTAATCTTGTAGAGTATCGCCTGTTTTTGTAGAAATTTGCTTTTAATTGGGAGACGATGTCCGTAGTTTCGCTGGTTCGTCGTAGAAATTGCAATATTGTATCAATATTTTGTTAAACTACTTGCAAGGCGTCGTGTGATCTCTTGAACTCTGCATCAGCATGATGATCTGGGAGACGGAGGGGGCTGGTTGGAGAGAAGTGTCAGGACCTGGTTGTGTTGTTGGTTGAGAGAGAGATATTCTTGTTTTCAATCTTGATATTTTGTAGGAATTTAATGTTGATTCGTAGACGAGGTTCGTATACGTTCGCTGCCACCAAATGTCATAAATGACTTTGTGTCATAAAATACTTTGTGGTTCTTTTGTGGTTGAGTTGTAGTTGAGTTATATATATATATATATTATAGACTTGTGGTCGAGCGGCTTTTATATCTTGTAGTAGCTTCCCATTTGTCATGTAGTGACAGGAGAGGTAAAGAATAGTATGGGACTATTTTTATTTGTCTTGGAAATATTAACAAGTCTCTCACACGGAACGAAGTATAAGTCCCGGGTAGCTACCTCCCTGTCTCGCTATCTGTCTCTCTCTCTCAAATTGCCAAGCCCTTCTCCCCGTGACCTGTCTCCTCTAAGGCTTGTCTCCTCCTCTCCTGCCTGTTCTGTGGCTAACCTCCGTCTGAGCTCTCTTTCCTAAATTCTGGTGTAGCAGGGGTGTGTCACGTGTGTTCCTCGTGGATGGACTAGGTCTTTGTTCACGAGAGGACTGCTGACAGCTAACTGCATCATCTCCTTACTGGCCGCTGTCGTCAGCTTTCCTCAGTGTAACTTGCAAACCTCATTTCCTTTTCTCAGGCTTGCAGAGGGCTGTCTATCTATCTATTTATCTATCTATCTATTATGATTTGCAATTATAATATGGAGTCCTACCACATATCTATCTCGACGATGCCAATCGTCCCAAATTTACCGGCCAGGACCCAACTTGGTCTGTCTATGATTTCCTCAGAGAAGTCGAAACCGAAATAAATAATAGACAAATTACCGAGGAATCGCTCAAAGTAGCTTACCTCCTCGGTCGCTTGCATCACGGTAAATCAGACATCGGATCCGCGATCCGTGCAGGACATTTCGATAGCATTCGTACCTTTGCTGATTTTCGTATGGAACTCATCTGCCTTTGTTGCCAGCATTCAAATACCGCTTCTCTCATGGGATTCATTGTTCTCCTAAACCAACTAGATGAGGACTTGCGCGTCCCAGCGCAATATGCCAAGCTCCGCGAAGCTGCCACTGCCATGAAGGCAGCTAGTAGCGAGATGCTCCAATTACTGGTAGGCACAAAATGGTTAGAAGACAAGAATGGCGTTCCAATGCTTTCACTCACCAAATTTGCTGACTTAATTGGTTACCTGAGATTCCTTCACTGGCTTACTCCTAAACAGCGAGAGCTAGCCTTGGAAATCGGTTTCAATCCAGGAGATAAAATTATTCAGGTCACTAAAGCCATTCATGAAAGAACAGGTTCGAACTACATGCGTCAGGGCACCACCCAACCCTTGGCCTCCTCAGTCTGTCACATCTCCACTACCCCAGACCAATCTCGCTCCCGACCCACCACACGTGGCAGACCTGCCACACATCACTCTCCTACCGCAGGTCGTGATCAATCTAGCGCCCGACGGAACAGACAATCTTCGATTCTTTGCTGGTACTGTGGTCATTCTGGACATCGAGCATCCAGTTGCGACCGTACATACAGACGTCCTCACTCCCAAACCAGACAGCGTACACCTTCCCACTCCCGTCGTCCACACTGCAAATACCACAAATCAAGCACGACTCACACCACTGAGGAATGTCGTTACCTCAACCGCCCACAGTCGGGGGAAGCGCCGCGCCCGTATAGGACCAATATCACGTAGAACCAGAAACCCAACTCCCCATCCGCCATGTAGGTCCCATAACATCCTCGGGTTTAGTCATTCTCGGAAGCAGTCATGACATACCAACGTCATTCTTCTTGGACACAGGATCTATAGTAAATCTCATCTCCGAAAATTCCTTACAAATTATTCATCGCCATCACAGCCACGTCAGTTTCCTAGAACCACCAGACATTCGCCTATGTGGTGTTAACGGCTCAGAGTTTAAGGTTAAGGGAAGAGTCATCCTTGAAGTCAAACTCCACAGAGCTTTGCCCCCTATCCTCATTGAATTTCATGTCACTAATGACTTGCAGTATCCCGCAGATGCCCTTATTGGTTTCTCCACCATGGCACAACATTCCATTGCATTATTACCTGCTTGTGGTAGTATAGACATTTCTGGATTCCCGGTTTACACTATGGAATGTCCCCGTCCTGTTCTTACGATCAAATCAGTCCTTCAATTACCTCTGTCCCTATCACTACCAAAAAGTCCAACCCAGCCCAAACCACCACTATCATCATCTGAGAATACAGAGATCATTCCTTTACTGACTGCGAGCAAGGACATAAATTCCTCAATGTCCCCTGATACATCATCTCAGCCCTCGAACATGGCTCTTACATCCTCTCCCGATAACACTATCGCTGACTCAGACATGTCTCAGTTACCTACCTCACACAGTCTGAATGATCTTCTCCAACACGCAGAGACGAAACGTGCAGTAACGAATACGTGCACAATTTTGTTACTGCATGAGTTCACCAAAGTCTCTGTTTGTGTTGCCAGTGCGAAAGAAGGAGTGGATGTACTAACCCTACCTGAGACGTGTTGTGTGAATGGCTTGACTTATGAGTCAGCGTGGTGTACAGTCTTGGGGGACAGTTTATGCTACCTGTAGTTGCTCAATGTCACAAATGCTCCACTAAAACTTAAAAGTGGTGTAAAGATTGGAGACTTCCTAGTATACCCAGCGGCCGTAAAGGTGTGCTAGGATTCCTCAATTCCTACTATTCAGACTGATGATACGCCAATCGGTGTATGTACTACTAACTCTACGGGATCTGCGCCGACGCATTCACCCGATATGCTCTCACATCTCACTTGCACAGATTTCCCAGAACATACGCCTCAACTCCTCGACCTTCTGACCTCGTACAGAAACGTGGTTGCCTTACCCGGTGAACCGATGGGTAGAACAGACCTTGTCAAACATACGATTGAACTACTCCCAGGAAATCAGCCGATTTACATACCAGCGTATCGATTGCCTCACAGCCAGAGAAAGCAAACAGATCAAATGGTACAGAACATGTTATTGAACCCTCCATCAGTCCATGGAATAGCCCACTTTTCTTAGTACCAAAGAAGGACGGCAACCTTAGACCAGTAGTCAACTATCGTAAGGTCAATTCTGTCACCGTTCCAGACCATTTCCCGCTACCTGTCCTCACTGATTTGCTAGAATCCCTTGGTGACAATAACGTAGTCTTTTCATCTTTAGACCTCCTCAGCGGGTACTGGCAGGTCGAAATGGAAGAGTCCTCTCGCCCAGTCACAGCCTTTAGCACCCCTTCCAGACATTTTCAGTGTAAGAGACTCCCTTTTGGTCTGAGAAATGCTCCTTCTGTGTTCATGCGACTTATCCATTCAGTCTTCAGCGGTATGATGGGACACTCTCTTTTTGCTTACCTAGATGATATCATTGTTGTGAGTAAATCCATCCCTGATCATTTTACCAAACTCCAGCAAGTCTTTGAACGCCTCCAGCTTGCAGGCCTGAAAATCAATCTCAGTAAATGTGACTTCCTGTGAAAGAAAATCAAATTCCTAGGCCATGTCGTAGATGCACAAGGCATTCATACTAATGAGGATAAAACTAAGGCGATCATTAATTTCCCAGAACCTACCACTACCGACGCTGTACGAAGTTTCCTGGGCCTCAGTGGCTATTATCGTCGCTTTATCCGGGATTACGCGAAGATCGCCGCTCCTCTGACCCAATTACTCAAGCAGAATGTGCCCTTTGTTTGGACTAACGACCAGTCACAGGCTTTCCATAAGCTAAAGACAGCTCTTGTAAATGCCCCTATTCTAGCGTTCCCTGATTATACCACACCTTTCCTTCTCTGCACAGACGCCTCAGGCGCTGGACTTGGTGCCGTTTTGATGCAACTCGATGAAGCATCAAGGAAGTGCGTAATAGCGTATGCTAGTCACACCCTTACAACCGCTGAACGTAACTACAGTGTCACAAATCTCGAAGCGCTAGCAGTAATCTGGTCCTTGAAACTTTTCAGAGATATAGTCTATGGTTATCCAGTGCATATCCAAACAGACCACCTTCCACTATGTGATTTGTTCAAGAATCGCAACCTAACAGGTAGACTAGCTAGATGGTCTATCATCATCCAGGACTTTAATCCCACTTTTCAATATGTACCAGGCAAGTTGAATGTAGTCGCAGACGCACTCTCACGTCACGTAACAGCAGCTATAACATCACTGCAGCCTGAAGTAACTGAAAACACTACACTAACGTCAGACGTTGTTCGAAACTTTCAACGCCAAGACCCCATGTGGTCCAGTCATTTATTTCCTAGAATCTGGCGATGCCTCGACCTTACCTACTCTGCCAGTATCACTAGATGAGTTCATGCTAGATGATGATCTCTTGTACAGGAAAACACTGCTAACAGGCAAAGATATGCCCAATCGCGAAGTACGCCAACTTGTCCCCACTGCCCTGATACCAAAGGTTCTTCATATTGTTCATAATACTCCTCAAGCTTCCCATCCAGGTAAAGACCGATGCTTGCGCCAAGCACGTCTCAAATACTATTGGCCAACCACGCGCCGCGATATCAATGCCCACTGTGACTCTTGCTTCTCCTGCCACCGCCACAAAGGATCAACCGGCTTACCAGCACCTCTCTTACAATACCCAATCCCATCACGACCATGGGAAACTGTCTCAATCGATCTCTTAAAACTACCTCTCACAGAATCTGGCGCTGAGTACTTGTTCGTAGCGGTCAACCACTTCTCCCGCTACTGTGTCCTCGTACCCCTCTCCGACAAGACCGCGCAGAGCGTTGCCCGTGCCTTTGTAGATCACGTAATTTGCCCATTCAGTACCCCTCATACCATTCTTACTGACAACGGTACAGAATTCAACAATAGCCTTCTAGATGAGATCTGTCGCCACTTTCATATCAGTAAGTGCAATGTCGTGCCTAACCATCCGGCTTCCAATGGCCTTGTAGAACGCCACAACCGAAAAATCTTAGAGTGCCTCAGACATCTAGGCTCCCATAGTTCGTCCTGGGATGACTGGATTCCCCAAGTGGCATCCTCCATCAATAGTTCCATCAATGCATTCATTGCTGAATCTCCCTTCTTCGTCCTCTTTGGTTTTGACAAGGACCTCCCATACTCTCTCTTATCCTCAAAGCCAGAACCCATCTACAACATGGATGATTATGTTAAACTAAAATTGGCCAACTTCCAGACAATCCACCAGTATGTCCAATCCACTTTGGCTTCCTCTCAGGAGGACATGCTGCAGCGCCAACATAAGTCCGCCTCTCCTATCACTATCAATGTAGGCGATCTTGTCTTTGCTCATTCCCATACACGTTCCTCTAAGTTGGATGACAAATTTACAGGGCCCCACCGCGTCCTCACTCAACAAGGCAACAAATTTCACCTCCAGGACCTGTCCACTAGGAACACCAGATGGGTCCACGTTGATGACTTAAAGCGCGCACCCCGTGGCCTCGTGTTGGAAGAGTCACTTACACAACCTCCTGCCCTCTCTTCCCCTCCTCCCGTCCCTCAGTCTACCTTGTCTCCACCTATCCCTCAGTCTCCTTCATCTCCATCTCCACCTGCTCCTTCATCAACCAATCAATATCGGTCCAAACTGCGCTCTGCCCATCAACCTCTTCACGACCTCCCCCATTAACTCTACCCTGATTTTCTAGGTACGATGTTAGCGATCTCCCTGCTGGCCGTGCTGACCCTCCTGGGGTCTGGGTCAGGTCAGGACGATGGTGGAGTACGTCCCGGGGCCTTGGTCGGCTCAGGAGGCAAGGTCTCCTTGCACTACGATCTTGCGCCCCTGACCGACGTAGCCATTGCCCTACCTGCCTACGCGCACCAGCTCCACGGAATCAGGAACCATCTCACGGCCCTCATGGGGACACACAACCCGAATGAGTATCTCTATACCCTTTTCCTCCCACTCTCCTGTCAGTTGCAATACATAAGTAACAGATTCACTGAGCTCCATGACACATTTTCCATTCAGACACCCGTGGGTCGTTCTCGTGTGAAACGAGGTCTCTTCGACTTCGGCGGTGAGATTCTGAGTGGCTTGTTTGGCGTTGCTACAGCTCGTGACCTTTCTGGCTTCAAATCTGATCTCACTCATTTAGCTTCAGTCCTAGAATCACAATGCCAAGTCCTTAAAATCCAACACACTATGTTACCGAAGCTCACAACCCAACTCAATGAAGTCACGTCCACTCTAAACACTTTCACCGATATCTTACAATGCCACCTTTCAGATCTCAACGTCATCTCTCAGTTCTTCTACCTCCAACTCAACATGGATAATCTCCAACTGGCCGTTGACTCTCTCCTGTCTCAAGTCTCTACCTTGGTTCGTATCCTGGTCGATGCTATCAATGGACGTGTCACTGCCGACTTAGTACCTGTCTCAGCTCTCCGTTCTGTCCTGGAATGGGCTCACTCCACCTTCGGTCTCTCCCCAGTCCTCCCTTACTCCTCCCTTGCATATTATTATCCTGTTCTCGAAGCCACTCTTCTCACTACATACGTCGTCGTCCATATTCCTCTCCGTTCTGCCATAACCTTTAACCTTTTCCACATCATTCCCTTCCCTTTCCGCCTCCACAACTCCTTGTTACAGGTCTCTGTTCCTTCAGAATATTTCCTCCTCTCCCATGATCCTCTTTCCGTTGCCTTCCTTTCTTCCACAGACCTCCAGCAATGTTCCTCCCTTACTCCAACCTCTCGTCTCTGTGCTGCCCACCTTTTCACTATCTTCCTTAGCAGTGCTACACCCTGTGAGTCTGCTTTAGTTCGCAACCATTCCATCTACTCGGCCTGTTCTTTTGTCCCAGCTCCTGACCTCCCGGTCCACCATGCTCACCTCAACCATGTCCAGTACTTCTTCTTTGCTGTTCCCATCTCTGTCACAATCATGTGTCCTGGTTCTTCTGTTCGTTCCGTCCCCGCTAGTGGTCTCTACCAAGCACCTGACTATTGTACCGTCAAATCAGAGTCCGTCATCACTTACGCCACTCGCAATCACCAAGCTGTTCGTACCCACTCCTATGCCATCTTTCAACCAATCAACATGCCTTCAACCCTACCTTCTGCCAACATTACCATCACCTCCCCTCACTTGCGCATGCTCACCTTCCTCAATGACAGTGATTTCATTATGGATCAATTTTCTCAGGCCTTCAGCCGTTCATGGGTTCATCCAACAGTTGTGTTTCCCCCTGTGGTTATCGCTTTCATAGGTTTTCTACTCATCATCTGTGCAGTGCATTGTTGTGTCAGAAAACTGGAACGTCGACTCCAGGAAATCAGAGTCGCTACAGGCATAGTACGCCCTACACAAGACGTAGAAACTCCCCGTACTTAGTGCCCTCACATTCCGTGACTCCCATTGCCATCTAACAATTACCCAAACTGTGAACAGCACTCTGCCTACTAGAAAATGATGGTATTTCTTTCATGCCTTACTCAGTGACAGTGTATCCTACAGAACATCCACAAAAAAAACAAAAAAAAAAAAAAATGAAGGAAGAACAACACTAGAACTCTCATATCTACTCCTTGTTTATCATGTATCAAACTATTATTGTGTAATTCCCATTATGTTTATATATACCTTCGACCCTTACTGGATTTGTACCTATTATTCCTTTATTATGTATATATCCTTCTCATTCCCTCCCCTCAACATGGCCATGTCTCCCCTACTGCCCCTGTCTCATACTTATCCCTTGTACGAACCTCCTTGGTCCTGCCTTACTACTATAATCACCCACCATTTAACTCCTGGTGTCAGGAGACACCATCTCAGCTACCCGGGGGAGTAGTGTACCCCCTCCACAATATGTCTACCCCCGATGTATATATGTCCCCCCCCAGTGCATACATGCCCCCACCAAATTTGCTAGGTCAGCATGCTCTCCCACGCCTGAAGACGGCGTTATTGCATCAGTTCTTAGCAGACAGCCGACAAGGGCAGACTGTTTTACTGTGAGCTTGTAATAAACTCCTTATCTAGCTGTTTGTACACGGAGTTTCTATCACCAAAGTATTGCAAGTTACATATATATATATATATATATATACACTCAGAATAATCCAGTGTTGACCCATGAAGAGCATAGGAGCCTGGAGCTAGGCAATTTGGTCCTGACATTTAAGATGAGACTGACAAGCCTCATTCATCCTTGAGTGACATTACATGAGCAATAAAATCTAACCACCCCTTGGATATACAGTATAAACCTGCATAGGCTGACTCCGATTGGAGCGCCTTAATTACCCAGTAAACCACCAGGAGCCATGATTTGGTTATATGGTTACCACCCAGCACAGTAAATGGTTTCCTTGTGTACTGGGAACCATTTGGCCTGTTACTCAGCGTAGAGTCACCCGTAGACAGAAGGAAGATGAAAGAATAAACGAAAGAAAGAAAGAAAAAGAAGGATGGAAAGAAGGAAGGATGAGAGGAAAAGGCAGTCACTCGAAAGCAGTAGGCTATCTAGTGTATATATATATATATATATATATATATATATATATATATATATATATATATATATATATATATATATATATATATATATATATATATATATATATATATAATCATTAGCCGTTTGACTATCCACTGCAGGACCGGCCTATCCCGAGCAAAGTCAGGACGATACAGCCTATGTATCTCCACCAAATGGCTTAGGCTGTCTGGTAGAGATTGTATGTAGGGTAAGGAGCGCTCATAAGTGTAATTGTAGTGGCTTTGGATGTGTGTATAGTCTGTGAACCAAGTGTAATTGGCCCGCGCAAGCCAACTGGGTGCAAGCATACTTTAGAGTAAGCGACACTGGTTCAACCACAACACCCCTTGAGTCCGTCAATGCAGTACGTGGCCGGGTGAACACTCCCCAAGTTTATAACTCTGGCGGGGCGCGAACCCTGGTTCACCCATGTACGAAACGCACTCTACCACTGTACCACAGAGGTATATATATATATATATATATATATATATATATATATATATATATATATATATATATATATATATATATATATATATATATATATATATATATATATATATATATATATATACACACACACCTATGAATATCATCATCACCTCATCACCTATTTGAGTATCCTCTGCAGAACCGGCCTATCCTGACCGAAGTGGGGACGATACAGCCTATGTATCTCTACCAACTGGCTTAGATTGTCTGGCAGAGATTGCATGTAGAGTGAGAAGTGCTTGTAAGTGTGACTGTAGTGTTGGAGTGGGTTTGGATGTGTGTATAGTCTGAGAAACAAAGTGTAATCGTCCTGCACAAGTTGACTGGGGGCAAGCATACTTTATAGTATGCGACATTGGTTCAACCACAGCACCCCGTATATCCGCCAAAGCAGTACGTGGCTGGGAGAACCCTCTCAAAGTTTATTACCCTGGCGGGGCGCGAATCCTCGTTCTCCAGTGTACGAAACCGCACACTTTACCACTGAACCACAAGGGTTCCATGTATATATATATATATACATATATCTATATCTATCTATCTATCTATCTATCTATTTATCTATCTATCTATATATCTATGTCTATCTATCCGTCTATCTATCTACCTATTGCTAGAAGCCTTAATCCCGTAAGGGGTGGCCACAAACAAATAGCCTCCATGTCGCTCTGTCCCCTGCCATTTCACTGCCCTGCTTCCAGCTCACAGTCCCCTCTCTCATGTACCTCTCCACTCCATCCTTCCTTCTCATTCTTGGCCTCTCCCTCACTCCCCCCCCCTCCACCTCAGTCACATATACTCTCCTTGTCAGTCACTCACACTCCATCCTCTCCACATGGCCAAACCTCCTTAATGCGTGTCACCTAACGCTTCCTATCACATCCACATCCACACCACAGCACTCCTTCACTTCCTCATTTGTCAGTCTGTCTCTCCATGTGACTCCACATGCTCCTCTCAGATAACTCATTTCCACTGCTCTCACTCTTGACTTCTGTCCCTCCTACAAAGTCCAAGCTTCGCTTCCATACATCAGAATTGGTATCATAATACTGTCATGTAGTAGGTTTTTCACTTCTATGCTTACTTCCGTGTTTCATATCGCTTCTTTCAAGGAACCAGCAACCTTTCTTCCCTGCTGCATCCTTTCAAGCACTTCACCCTCTAAACTTCCATCCTTACTCATCACACTACCCATGTACTTAAACACACTCACATTCTCCATTTGCTCCCTTTCCAATCTCACTGTACATTCACTGACTTCACTTCTGTTGAAGACCATCACTTTAACCTTGCAGCTCCCCTTCGTCTGGACTTAACAACACAGTGTAATCTGAGAGCATCAGTATAGGGAGTTTCCAAACACTGCCCTCTCTCACTAGGGCCGTTCCAACATCCACTGCCCTACCTTGTATCACTTTTATAACCCCATCCATATACAGATTGAACAACCATGGAGACATGACATCCTTGTTTCAATCCAACCTTCAACTAGAAATATCACGCACTGCAGCCTTAGCACCCTCATACATACTCTTCACTGCATTCAACAACATCCCATCTACTCCATACATTCTTAAGACTTTCCACAATCCTTGTCTATCCACCCTGTCGTATGCTATCTCCAAATCCATGAAGGCTGCTTACAACTTCTTTCTCTTCTCTAGAAACTTTTCTACTAAAGATCTAAGAATGAATATCCGATCTACACAACCTCCTCCCTTCCTAAAACCTCCCCGTTCTTCTCCAGCTAATTCCTCTGTTATTTCCCTAACTCTATCAGTAAGTATCCTACCATATACTTTTCTTATTACACTAAAGAGGCAAATGCTCCTATGATTACCACACACTCTTTTTTCCCCTTTTCCTTTGTGCAGTGGAATAATTATACCTGACTCCCAATTCTCTGGAACTCTACCTTCCTCCCATGCCGCTCTGCACATCTTCCACATCCATTCTATTACTATCTCTCCCCCATGCTTCAGCATTCCACCACACATTCCATCAATTCCTGGGGCTTTCCCCATTTTAACTTTCTTCATTGCTTCCACAACTTCCATCCTATTGATTTCTTCCTCTCATCTCATCTCCCTCCTTCTCTCAGCCATTCCCCAGCCACTTATACTTGCATTACTTTCATTCTCTATGTTCAACAATTCTTTAAAGCAGTGTTTCTTAATCTGGGGTGCTAGCACACCCAGGGGGAGCTGAAATAAATATTAGGGGGTGCTGGAAAATGCTGCATTTTATTTTTTCTTACTGGATTTGCTTAATATTGGCATCCTTGATTTTTTTTTTTTTTGAGACAGTATAAAATAAACTGTCAGGCAGTACTTCACTTTACTTTAACCCTGCAGTAGTGTAGCAACTGCAGTCCCAGTAACCAGATGTAGAGGGGTGCTGGACTAAGACCTTATTACAAGGGGGGTGCTGAGTTCAAAAAAGGTTAAGAAACGCTGCTTTAAAGTGTTCTGTCCATCTGCTCACTATTTCTCCCTTCTCTACTAGTATTCTACCATTTTTATCTTTCATTCCCCAGCTAACTTTTTTGGAACCCTAACTCTCTTCATCTCCTTCCAGAACATTTTCTTACACTCCCTCCAATTTACACTCAAATTCCTTCCAAATTCCTCAACCACTCTCTTCTTACTCTCTCTTACTAATCTTTTCACCTCTCTCTTCCTCTCTACATAGAACTCTCTCTTCCATCTCACAACTTCTTCAACGCCCCTGTTTCTCATCCACTCAGTATATGCTTTCTTCTTTTGTGCCACAGCCTCTCTCACCTCTTCGGTCCACCATGCTGTTCCCTGCATCCCCTTACGTCTTCTCTTCTTCCCACACACCACCTCACATGCTGCACAGATTTCATCTGTGAATATCTTACACACACATTCCATGTCTCCCATCTGCTCCAATTCATATTTACCCAATCACTCCTCTGCTTCCCTCTTATATTCTGCCTTTTTCCCATATATATATATATATATATATATATATATATATATATATATATATATATATATATATATATCTTATATTCTGCCTTTTTCCCATATATATATATATATATATATATATATATATATATATATATATATATATATATATATATATATATTGTTACATAGCCTATGATTTCATCATCCTTTGTGTAACTTTAACGCACAGTATGCTGCATGTTTGATCACGAGCGTGTTCTGCCTCAGTCCCCCCCTTCTACCGTTATAGTAGAGTAAGTCGTTCTTTCTTTTGTTCAGAGCGGGATTGTCAACTCTTTGTCCCCATGGCTTCATTTGCGCGTCCTCCTTACAAGTTGTATCAAGCTCTACTGGCCCCTATATAATGAGCTCAGTCTCTGCATTATTGCCACTTAGATCTGCTCCTCACTTTGTTCACATCTCTGTCCTCCCCTGTACAGTTATTATTGTGAGTGCTCAGGAAGTCTCCAACCATCTAGCTGCTGTGTGTAATTTGAGTATAACTGTTGTTACATTTTTTTTCTTGTACTGTGTAGCATAAGGTTAATTCTTAGGCCTAGTAAGGTTTTTGTAATTTATGTAGGATTCATTTTGTCAGCCAGTTTTAATAATATTTTGTATCTGTAATAATTTATCTTGCATTAACTGGGCATTACCCAGTGTATTTTCATTTTATCAGGGCTGACTTAGGTAAATTTACTCTTGCTAATTTCGTGTTAATAGAGGCTATTGCAGTTAACCATATATTTAACCTGTTTTTTGCCATTACATTATCCTTATGAGTCCTGAATATTTTGTTGTTAGTTTGAGCATTAAACTTTAACTTGTAATTTTACCAAACTCTTTTGTTTTGAACCTGGAACTTTACGAGACAGTAGTGATTTTTTAGTATTCTCACTTAAAGTGTACATTATCTTTCTCTGTTCCGTAACATAAATTTGGCGACCTCATATCAGGATATTCAGGATATTATCATAAGGATATTGCTTGATATTTTGTGACTGTTACTTATTCATGATGTCTACTATTACTACACTTGATGAAGCCAAAGATTTTTTGTCAAATGTGCAAACAGTGTTGGATGTAGAAAACAACAAAGAATGAACTTAAGCTTCTTGCTCAACAATTGGGAATTGCTGTTCGGTCTCATCATTCTAAAGATCAAATTGTTGACATGATTAATGAAAGTTTGTTTAATGTAACTCCTCCAAATGAGCAAACGCAGATTGAATTAGCTAAGTTACAGTTAGCCCTGCAGGAGGCTCGTGCTAAGGAGGCGGAGTCTCGTTCTAAGGAGGCTGAGGCACAAGTTGAAATTGCTAGGATTCAGGCAGACCATGAGTATCGCATGAAACAAGGTGGAACTGGATCATCTAGCTCTGATGATTTTGATGTGGCTAAAAATGTTAAACTTGTCCCTCCTTTTAATTAATCTGATTTAACAAAGTATTTTCAGTTGTTTGAGAGGGTAGCTACAGGTTTTAATTGGCCCAAGGAGTATTGGCCAGTACTCCTTCAAACTGTTCTCACCGGTAAAACTAAAGAAACTTATGCATCTTTGCCTCAGGATCAATCTGATAATTATGATGTAGTTAAGAGCTTGATTCTTAAGGCCTATGAGCTTGTTCCTGAAGCCTATAGAGTAAAATTTAGGACAACTTACAAGCAAGATAAGCAATCCCATGTTGAGTATGCAAAAATGAAAGAAGATCTGTTAGAGCAGTGGTTAAATTCTAAGAATGTGGATTCTGATTTTGGTAAATTTAAGCAGATGATTTTGCTGGAGGACTTCAAGAGGTGTATTAATAAAGATGTAAGCCTATATCTTGATGAGAGAAGAATAGATAATTTGTCTGATGCTGCAGTTTTAGCTGATGAAAATGTTCTCACTCACAAGAGATATTCTAGAGAAAAAAGGAAAGCTGAGAGTAAGCACGTTGCCTCTACTCAGAGTACTGGTAATAGGAAAGAGAATAAAGATGATGTTTCTCAGGAAGTAAATACCAGCTTCACCTCTAGATTTAAGAAAAGTAAATGTACTTATTGTAGTAAGTTTGGTCATACTACGAAGAAATGTTTCAGGAGACAGCGTGATGTGAACAAAAAGGAGACTTTAAATATTCAGTCAATTGGTCTAGTGTCCACCCTTAAGAGTTCCCAGATTTCTTTAAGTGAGTTAACTGAGCCTGCTTTGAGGGGTAACTTAAATTCTCATGATGGAGCTCCTCTTTTGAGCAGTAACGTGGGTGACACTCTCAAGAGTTCATGTGCTAATTTCCTGTCTGATGGTTTTGTCAGTCCTCTGGACAGTAATGACAGGAAATCAGTTAAAATATATCGTGATACAGGCGCTTGCCAATCCCTTATGCTGACCAGTCTTCTAGGCTCTAATGTTAATTCCTCTGATGAAACTGTAATCTTACAAGGTGTAGGGAATAATTACTTCTCTGTCCCTCTGTGCAGAATGAATTTAGAGTCTGGTTTTGTTAATGGTTTCGTTATGGTTGGGTTGGTTGAGACACTCCCAATGTCAGGTGTAACTTTCTTACTTGGAAATGATATTGGTGGAAGTCAAGTGTGTCCAGCTCCTCAGTTGTCTAGTGAGCCAGTGGCTGCGAGCCATGATTGTGATGTCCCTGATGTGTTCCCTGCATGTGCTGTCACTAGGGCTAAGTCTAAAGTTACTGGTGATTTAGAGGATAATGATGATGATGATGTTATCCTAGCTGACACTTTTCTTGCTAATTTGGACCACTCACCAGATGAGGCAGTACCCCGTAGTGCTGATAATTTGTCTCGTCAAGAGTTGGTTGAGTTGCAGGTTGCTGACCCTGAGTTGAAAGGTCCAGCTAACTCTGCTTGCAGTGAGGAAGAGTCAGCTGGTGCTTCTACTTGTTATTATGTAAAATCAGGAGTACTTATGAGGAAGTGGAGACCCCCAACAGCATCAGCCGACTGTGAATGGGAGGTTGTACATCAAGTTGTCATCCCTCGTGTTTGTAGGCAGGATATCATTAGAGTGGCTCATGATTCCAGTTTGGCAGGACACCTTGGAGTGAGGAAGACTGTGGCACGCATTTTGAAACACTTGTACTGGCCAGGTATCTTCAGGGATGTTTCCTGGTATTGTAAGTCTTGTCACACCTGTCAAGTTGTGGGGAAGTGTAATCAGACCGAAAAGGTTGCACCTCTAGTTCCCATTCCTCCTTTTGAGGCGCCTTTCACCCGTGTGTTGGTGAATATTGTGGGCCCTCTTCCTAAGACTTCTTCAGGATTTTCTTATGTGTTGACCCTGATTGATATGGCTACTCGTTATCCTGAAGCCATTCCACTTAGAAATATCTCAGCAAAGAACGTGGTTAAGGAAATGCTGGGGTTCTTCACAAAGTTTGGTCTGCCCAAGGAGGTACAGTCAGACCGGGGAAGTAATTTCATGTAAAATGTTTTCAAGCAGTCTCTGAAAGAGTTGGGCATCACCCAGATCACGTCTTCAGCTTACCATCCCCAGACCCAAGGAGCGTTGGAGAGATATCATCAAACACTCAAATCGATGCTCAAGAAATACTGTTTGGAACATCAGAAAGACTGGGATAAAGGTCTTCCATTCATTGTGTTTGCCGCAAGAGAATCTCCAAATGAATCACTGGGCTTCCCACCTTTTGAACTACTGTTTGGCCATGAAGTAAGAGGACTCCTTAAGCTACTCAAGGAATGCTGGCTGTCGGAGGAAGATGACGTCAACCTGCTGGAGTATGTGATGAAGTTCAAAGAACGGCTGTCCACTGCTTTACAGCTGGCGAGAGAGAATTTAGGAGCTGCTCAGGAGAAGATGAAGACTTGGTATGATAAGAAGTCCAGGTTACGCCACTTTCAGCCAGGAGATCAGGTTTTGATTCTGCTACCGGTTCATGGGCAACCTCTTCAAGCCAAGTTTAGTGGTCCTTATTTCGTGGAGAAGAAACTCAGTGATGTCAACTATGTCATCGCCACACCAGATCGTAGAAAGAACAAGCAACTTTGTCACATCAACATGATAAAGTTATATCACAGGCGGGACGAAAATAATCCAGTCTGCACTGTAGCTGTTCCACCCGAGTCTGCAGGTGAAGCTCTCCCATGCAGTATGAGCCTGAGTGATAGTTTGGGGAAGAATCCTGATATCACGAATGATCTCCAGACTAAGCTTTCTCATCTACCTCCCGAGGAAAGGCAGGAGTTTTGGCATTACTGCAGGAGTACCCGCAAGTGTTCCGTGCCACTCCAGGAAGAACCACTGTGTTGATGCATCATGTCGATGTTGGAGACGCGAAGCCAATTAAACTGCCTCCTTACCGTGTGAACCCAGTGAAAGTTCCTCTCATCCAGAAAGAGCTTGGCTACCTGTTGGACCACAAGATGATTGAGCCCTGTCAGAGCGAGTGTTCTCCTGTCACTCTAGTCCCTAAACCAGGTGGGTCACAGCGGCTTTGCATCGACTACAGACGTGTTAATCAGATAACCAAAACAGACACTTACCCTCTCCCTCGTGTGGAAGATTGCATAGACAAGATCGGAAAGGCTAGGTACATAAGTAAGTTTGATTTGTTAAAGGGATACTGGCAAGTACCTATGACTGAACGTGCTAGGGAGATCTCATGTTTTGTAACACTAGGAAAGACTTTTGCATGTTCTGTATTGCCATATGGTATGAAGAATGCACCAGCCACATTTCAGAAGCTCATGAATGTTGTAACAGAGAGTTTGGCAGGGTGTGTTGTTTATATTGATGATGTGTTAATCTTCAGTGACAACTGGAAAGATCACCTATGCCATGTCAGTAAATTTCTTGAGCGTTTGGTTCAGGCTAATCTTGTAGCTAATTTATCAAAGTGTGAGTTTGGTCAAGCTAAAGTTCAGTACCTTGGGTACGTAATTGGTGATGGACATGTTGCACCACCAGGAGCTAAGGTTCAGGTTATAAATGATCTTCCCAGACCTAAAAGTAGGAAAGAGCTACAAAGATTTTTGGGAATGGTAGGTTATTACAGGAGATTTGTTCTTAACTTTTCAATTCTTGTATCACCACTTACAGACCTACTGAAAAAGGAAGTTAAATTTGTCTGGACCGATAACTGTGAATCCTCTTTCAACAAACTTAAAGCTATCCTATTAAGTCAGCCAGTGCTTGCTACTCCAAATTTTGCTAAGCCTTTTAAGATGGCTGTTGATGCAAGTGATACAGGAGCTGGGGCTGTTTTGCTGCAAGAGGATGATCAGGGTATTGAACACCCTGTATCTTATTACAGTAAGAAGTTCACTCCACCTCAAAAGAACTACTCAACTATTGACAAAGAGCTTTTGGCCTTGATTTTGGGTTTACAGCATTTTTCATTTTATTTGTGTTCTGGTTTTGACCCCATAGTCATTTATACCGACCATAACCCACTGAAATTCCTTAGTAAGTTTAAAGATAAAAATCAGAGATTGACAAGATGGAGTCTACTTCTTCAGGAGTATTCATTAGACATACAACATGTCAAGGGGAAAGAAAATGTTATTGCAGATTGCTTATCTAGACTTTAGACAGATTGTTTTAGAGTAATAAGAAATTTCCTTTGTAAATTTCTTTTTCTTTGTGGGGAGGTGTTACATAGCCTATGATTTCATCATCCTTTGTGTAACTTTAACGCACAGTATGCTGCATGTTTGATCACGAACGTGTTCTGCCTCAGTCCCCCCCTTCCACCGTTATAGTAGAGTAAGTCGTTCTTTCTGTTGTTCAGAGCGGGATTGTCAACTCTTTGTCCCCATGGCTTCATTTGCGCATCCTCCTTACAAGTTGTATCAAGCTCTGCTGGCCCCTATATAATGAGCTCTGTCTCTGCATTATTGCCACTTAGATCTGCTCCTCACTTTGTTCACATCTCTGTCCTCCCCTGTACAGTTATTATTGTGAGTGCTCAGGAAGTCTCCAACCATCTAGCTGCTGTGTGTAATTTGAGTATAACTGTTGTTGCATTTTTTCTTGTACTGTGTAGCATAAGGTTAATTCTTAGGCCTAGTAAGGTTTTTGTAATTTATGTAGGATTCATTTTGTCAGCCAGTTTTAATAATATTTTGTATCTGTAATAATTTATCTGGCATTAACTGAGCCTTACCCAGTGTATTTTCATTTTATCAGGGCTGACTTATGTAAATTTACTCTTGCTAATTTCGTGTTAATAGAGGCTTTTGCAGTTAACCATATATTTAACCTGTTTTTTGCCATTACATTATCCTTATGAGTCCTAAATGTTTTGTTGTTAGTTTGAGCATTAAACTTTAACTTGTAATTTTACCTAACTCTTTTGTTTTGAACCTGGAACTTTACGGGACAGTAGTGATTTTTTAGTATTCTCACGTAAAGTGTACATTATCTTTCTCTGTTCCGTAACAATATATATATATATATATATATATATATATATATATATATATATATATATATATATATATATATATATATATATATATATATATATATATATATATATATATATATATATATCCAGAGACTTCACTTCACCGTGAAGATATGTATGCAAACTAACCACAGGAGAAATGAAAGGATCGACAGTAAGTACTTTGTTATATTATATCTTCAGACAGAGTGAGACAGAAACGTAAATGGTAGAGGTCTTTTATGCACACCCGCAACAGGTAGTGGCACACAGAACAATGGATGACCTGAATTTTTACCTGCGACTTAAGTTATGGTCACCTGCAGCAGGGAGTGGAACACAACAAAGGATGACCTGAATCTAAAAATGCACGTGACAAGGGAGGAGGGAGTAGGAGGGGAGGAAAGGGGAGTGGGAGGGAGGGGGAAGGGGGAGGGGAAGAGGGGAAGGGGGAAGGGGAGAGGAGGGAGGGAGGAGAGGATAAATACTGCTGCTTAACTTAAGACCTAGAGGATTAATGTTTGGTGTGTCCCACACAGGGGTAATTCAGGCGTTGTTTACAAAATCTCGTGTAAAAGCTGTAACAAATATTACATAGGACAATCTGGAAAAGAATTGGAAACTAGAATCTCACAACATAAATACAGTGTAAGGACAGCCCAACAGAGTAGTGGTTTGTTTCAGCACAAAGCATCCAGTGATCACCATATTGACTGGACAGGCTCCAAGATTCTAGCAAGATCAAAAAGCTTAGATGAAAGAAATGTCATAGAATCTTATCTAATTTCTGGCACATATGAAAAGAATGTAAACATGAGCTATGGTCATTTTAAGTGTGATAAATTGTTAACTGAATTAATTTTAAAACAGTATCCCCCAGACTAACACGTGATTGTTCCCTGTCATCTCCTGGTTGTGTAGTCACACCTGTGTGGGACACACCAACCATTAATCTTCTAGGTCTTAAGTTAAGCAGCAGTATTTATCCTCTCCTCCCTCCCTCCTCTCCCCTTCCCCCTTCCCCTCCTCCCCTCTTCCTTCCCCCTCCTTCCCACTCCCCTTTCCTTCCCTCCTACTCCCTCCTCCCTTGTCACGTGCATTTTTAGATTCAGGTCATCCTTTGTTGTGTTCCACTCCCTGCTGCAGGTGACCATAAGTTAAGTCGCAGGTAAAAATTCAGGTCATCTATTGTTCTGTGTGGCACTACCTGCTGCGGGTGTGCATAAAAGACCTCTACCCTTTACGTTTCTGTCTCGCTCTGTCTGAAGATGTAATATACGAAAGTACTCACTGTCGTTCCTTTCATTTCTCCTGTGGTTAGTTTGCATATATATATATATATATATATATATATATATATATATATATATATATATATATATATATATACACAGTATACAGTACCCCCGCGTCCAGTATGCATTTGTCCAGTACTATTCTCGTCCAGTACAGTCGGCAAAAAAATGAAATAATTTATTACTGTAGTACAGATTTGTTGGGCTTGTACGGATCGGCAGTGCAAAGGTGGCCAAATCCCTGGAGTTCTTGTCTAGTACTGATGTGCTGAGTCCAGTACTATTACCTGCCTGGGTGTGGGAAGATGGCAAACACCAAGGAATGTTTCCCTAGTACTGCCGCGCCAGTCCAATACGCCTTCCTCGTGACTCGTGATGTGTGCCAGTCACATTGCAGTATTGCACTTCCCCCTGATGACGAAGACAACGATGTATCAATGTGTGACTATGAGGGATTTATGAGGGAGGTTGAGGCAGAGAGGCCTCCTCAGGATCCTGAAGGCCCTCTTTCAGGGGTTCAGTAGGACCTCCTACAAAATCGGAAACCCCTCCCCCTTTACCCCCCCAGGTCCATCACCATTCACCTTAAAGGTTGGTAAAATCTTAGTTGTGTCCAAATGTAGTTAAACTGAATCTGGGGGGGGGGGGAGAGACTTTTTCAAGGCTTGTCTAACATTATTCATTTTTCCCATAAGGTCTGGTCTTTGTCCAGCACAGATTTAGTCCAGTACGGTAGTACCGTCTGACAAAAATACCATACTGGATGTGGGGGTAGTGTATATATATATATATATATATATATATATATATATATATATATATATATATATATATATATATAAGATAGATATGGATATAGATAGACAGCTAGATAGATAGATATCAGATGTGTCTTGGGTTAGAGGGACAGAACTCAAAGTAAGAATTTGTATGGTCTCACCCCCCAGGTTTGTTGCACTTGATGAAAAATGTGCAACTAAAAACTATTCATTTTATTTGATATTTAGGGGTCGCTCTGGACACTGACAGTTATAACACAATTATGCTAAAAACTTATAGTACAAGCATAGAAGTTCACAGTGAAGCTTTCCTTTGGTAAGAAATCCCTTGGCAAGGGTACGAAACCAATGTCGGCGGTCTGCTACAACACGGAGAATAAGAACTGGAGCTGCTCTTCCCCTTTGGTGAGCTTCTTGTTCAGCTCATTTATGAGGGCCACAGCTCGCTCAGCCTTATCTCTGACGATGGGGAACTTGTAGACAATATCAAGAGCTTGACCGTAAGCTGCATTCTCTGTCCAGGAAATGGGGTCATCCTGAAGAAAATCATTAGGAAGGCAAAGTCTGGAAAAGAAAATCCCAGTGTTGATGGTTACTAGGCCATCCAAAGCATCTCTGGCAAAAGCAGTTTGGGGTATTCGAGGTCTCTTCGGTGGTGACTCTGGGGCTTTCCTGTTGAGTGCCAGCACCATCCAGCACTCTGTGTCAACAGTGATCCTGTCACTGAAGAAAGCAAGACCAACTGCTTCCTCCTAAGATACTATAGATTAGAGTCAAGCTTCTTCATGGTGGATTCAGAGATTTTCTTGTTGGGGTACTTGATGAGTTGTTGCATCAAGATTCAGTCACTGGGGGGAGCTTGAGCCGAAAACGGAGCTGAAACCCAGGCCTTCAAGTAGATAAGGACAGAAAAGAGGGACAGATCTCACATTTCGCACTCTTCTGCCTTCTCATCTGGAACTGGCTCCGGAAAAAATACAGGCCCATGACCCCTGCCATGCCCAGCCCTGGCTCCACACCACTGCCTCACCAAGGCATGTCTTCCACCTCCGAGCCACAGCCCAGCACATCGGCCATGGTGGAGTCTCCACTGGACTTGAGTTTGCTGCTATATTCAGAGTTGTGTGTAGTGGGTAGCCCATCACTATGTCCCAGCGACGCGTCCCTTGGCCACCTGCAACACCTACTTTCTGATTCTAACAGTGAATAAACAGCAAAAGCTCGCCAGTTGAGCATATGGGAATTTACAGTGTTGTGCAGTGTTAAGAACAGAATGTGCAGTGTGAAGAAATTAGAATTCAGAGTGCAAAGGATTAAGTGCAGAGTGCAACACTGGTGTGTTTCAAGTGCAGTGCAAGTAAGAAATGAATGTGCAGTGTTAAGAAATTTGAATTCGGAGTGCAAAGGAATAAGTGCAGAGTGCAACAGCGGTGAGTTTCAAGTGCAGTGCAAGTAAGAACAGAATGTGCAATGTTAAGAAATTAGAATTCAGAGTGCAAAGGATTAAGTGCAGCGCAACACTGGCTTACTGTATGTGCTTCAAGTGTGCCTTCACCACTGCCAGAGCCTGAGAGGAGGCGGATTAATCTTTGTGACGGCCACGGATTTGTCGTAGGTACCCTGTACGCTGTTAAATATTTTCCATACTCACTTCTGGTTTCTTATTCTCTGGTTCCTTTTAATTTATTTCATGGTTTCTGTCCCTTATTTGTGTGCATAGGGTCTTAACCCCTTAACCGCAGGGCATCACCTTCGTGATGCTCGGGAGCAATGTATCATACTGGGGGGCATCACTTTTGTGATTCTGTGTTATTTTCAAAATTGTCCGGGCTTTCAAGTGGTGGCTTGTATCATCTATCAGTACTACCGATGTCCAGCTATATCCAGTTCTGCTAATCTCATCTGCACTTCCATCCACTTTTGACAATTTAGCCATTTTTCCCCCTGTCCTCCCTCCTTACCTCCCCTTCATTACCCTCTCCTCCCACCTGCCCAGCTGTGCTATGCTACACAAATCCTGGATGGATTTTTCCATTCATTTTATCCATTGAATGTGCCCTATGCCCTATTCTTATACATAATAATATATAAAAGAAAGAGAAAAGGTAATTGATACTGCCATATGTCTGTAATGGGATAATAATCACCTGGCAACTCCCCATGTGCACACGTTTGCTAATTTTCCCTGTTTATTTACCCTTGAAATATGCCGTATGACCTATTTTCGTAACAAAAATATATATAAGAAAGGAAGGGAGAAGCCTAAGTGATATTTACATTCACCTGGAACTACCTAATTTATTATGTGTTGTCTAGATTTCCTGCCAATCATTTCATAGCATATAAATTAGAGCTGTCACCACTCTGACATTGTCAACCCTTCCTTGCCCCTAGGCCACATCATTCAGTTTACTGTTGTCTTTCAAGGTGAAACCACGTCCGATTCGCACCTGTCCTTAGTCCCCTGCCAAGGGCCCTGTGACCTCTACCCCTACTAAACCTCGTGTGGGAAGGGGTAAAGGGCTAAGTGACTCTGCTGTGGAATGGGAACTGGATAATTTATCAATCATAATAATGGACAGTGACTACAATCTTTCTGGTGACTCTAAAACAGTGCAAGTGGAAATGTAAATAATATGTAAATAGCAAGTGAAAGCAATGAATGTAAATGTAACTGAACAGTGGAAAATGGTTTTATAAGTTACTGCAAGTGACAGTGCATAACATAGTGTAAATAAAATAGAAATGTAAATAACGTAAATAAAACAGAGAATATAAATAGAAATGTAAATAGTTAGTAATATAAGAACACAAGTATACTGTAAATACATGGAGTAATAAAAGTGAAAGTGAAAATTTTGCTCGTCTACACTAGTTTACTGAACGAGAAAGTGAATGCCTGGAGTGAAAATAAACTACTAGTGTTGAAAGAAACTAATGGATAAATATTGTATATATAAAGAAGTGTAATAAAGTGCTAGGAATATAAAGTGTGAGTGTGTTTATGAATAATAAATGACAGCTCCCCCTCAGAATACCATCGGGGAACGAGCATGGGTGGAAAGCTCGTATGAGCTCATAATTTACGTTGCTTTGACAGTGTTTTTTTTTTTGGAGGAATATGGATTCCAAACTACTTGAATTCATAGAATGGTGTTTGTAGTTATAATATCAGGCAGTGGTAACCATATTATGGGGTACCGTATTGGGAAGTGTAAAGTGGAGACTTTGTTACCCAACTTCAGAAGTCTCCACAAGTCCTATGGTAGTCGACGAAGGCTCAACAAACATCCCAGGAGAAAGCTGAAAGTATGTGGCATATGCATATCTAATTATAATATTCTAGGACTAATAACTGATTTTTGGCAAATATTTTCAAAAGGGCAGTCGGAGCGGAAATATCCCTGCGGGACGTGCAAGGACCGCCTCCGACATGCCCGCGGTTTAGGGGTTAACCCCTACACTGCGGACATGTTTACCGATGTTTTGCGTGTGCCGCGGGGTTATTCAGGCTCTGACAGACTCTCAAAAAATATTTGCCAAAAATCAGTTATTAGTCCTAGAATAATAAAATTACATATGCTTATGGCACATACCTTCAGCTTCCTCCTGGAATGATTGTTGAGCCTTCGTCAGTTACCGTAGGACTAGTGGAGACCTCTGAAGTTGGGTAACGAAGTCTCCATTTTACACTTCCCGACAACCCGTAATATGATTACCACAGCCAGATATTAACACTATAAACACTACTCTATGATTTTCAAGTAGTTTGGGATCCATACTCCAAAAAAAAAAACACTGTGAAAGCACTGAAAATTACGAGCGCGTCTGACCGTCGCACTGGCACTAGTTCGCTCTTGGTACTCTGTCATTTATTATTCATAAAACCCCTCACACTTTATATTTCTATTACTATATAACACTTATATATATCTACAGTCTTTATTCATAAGTTTCCTTCAGTAGTATTAGTTTATTGTCACTGTAGGGATTCAATTTCTTTCAGTAAAATACGTAGCATTCACTTTCTCGTCCTGTATACTAGCATTGAGAGTGAATGTCACTTTCATCTTCACTCTCATAACTCATAGTATTCAGACATGCTAGAGTGAAACTTTCACTTTCATTACTCCTAGGGTATATACTCGTATTCTTATAATACTACTCATTTACATTTCTATTTACGTTCTCTATTTTATTTACGTTATTTACATTTCCATTTTATTTACACTGTGTTATGCACTGTCACTTGAAGTAACTTATAAAACTATTTTCCATTGTTCACGTATATTTACATTCATTACTTTCACTTGCTGTTTACACATTATTTACACATTATTTACAATTCCACTTGCACTGTTTTACTCAATAGAAAGATCGTAGTCACTCTTTTATCAATTGTCAGCCCTTTACCTCTTTCCACACGAGGTTTAGTAGGGGGTAAAGGTCACAGGGCCCTTTGCATGGGGGTGAAAAAGTCCCTGAAGTCAGCAAGAAGAAACAGACGTACCTCTACTACGGAAGATGAGAGTAAACTGATAAGGGAGGGCCGTGGTAGAGGCCTACTTAGGGGATATTCAGTGCTACCAATGTTAGCTCTTGAAACAGCTATGTATAGCACAAATGATTGGCAGGAAATCTAGACAATACATTATAAATTAGGTAGTTCCAGGTGAATGTAAATATCACTTAGGCTTCTTTCCCTCCTTACATGTATATTTATTACGAAAATAGATTATACAGCATATTTCAGGGGGGAAAAAAACAGCAAAAATTAACGAACGAGTGCACATGAGGTGTTGTCAGGTGACAATTAGCCAATTCCAGGTGTATGGCACTCTCACTTACCTTATTTCTTTCTTGTATATATTACTTGGTATAAGAATAGGACATAGGGCTTATTTCAATGGATGAAATCAGTGAAAAATTCCAGGGAAGATTTACTTAGCTGTAGCATGGCCGGGCCGGCGAGACGATAGGGTAATGGAGGGGGGGTAGGGAGGGGAGTCAAGAACGGGGAGAAATGGCTAAATTGTCAACAATGGATGGGAGTACAGATGAGATTAGGAGTGCTGTCTAGTGTTGGACATTGGCAGTACTGATAGATGATACAAGCCCCCACTTGGAAGCCCGGGTGAATTCAAAATAACACAGAATCACAAAAGCGACGCCCCGCGGTATGATCCCTTGCTCCCAAGCATCACGAAAGTGACGCCCCGCGGTTAAGGGGTTAAATAGGTGCTGTGCATGTCTGGTCGGGAGTTATTTAGTTGGCTTTCAAAGTTAGGTTAGGTTGTGGTCTATAAGTACTTGTCCAGGGGACATTTTTCCAAGTCCCGGACAAGACCAAGTCTTGGACATGCGTTTGGCTCTATTATTTCGAATCTTGGAGGGATTACTGTATATGAAAGTATGAGTATTGGCCAGCACCATTCTGCTGTTATTGTTAGTCGTGCTTTTTTCTTGTATTCTTGCCTAATTGTGGCAGGCACATCTGCCCTTCAGAATTTACTAATGCCAACCAAACGTGGACACAATGTCCAGACTATGACCGAGTTAGGGCCACAAGGTATTGGTTCCAAGTATCTACTCATTGCCTAGCAACAGCCGAAAACCCTCTTTTTTCATACATTTCATGTTTTTAGCTGTAAAAGCAATATGAATGAGTGTAGAAAGCTCTGACTTCATTAGTCGTAATGTTGAGGTCATTTCTTATCGGCAGTGTGACATTCTTTTAACCCCTCTGTCCTCTAGTTTTTGAGTGGGAACCCTGCAAAGATTGGCCTCAGTGTCCCAAGCAACCAGTACTGCTTCTTTAAAATGCTCCCCTAGTTCCCCAGCATCTCAATGAAATTGAATGAAAGTTTGCATGCTTAAAGACATTGACTAGTACTACAACTTTCTATTGTTCTCCTATTAGCTACATTGGTGGCCAGGTCTGGGATCAAAGGTCATCAAATTCGAAAATGGTGAAAATAGCTAAAATCATGACTGCTTGTGTGAAATGCTAAGACTCTGAGGATTATTAAGCCAGGGCCTTGATTCTTGGGTGGAATGTTGCAGTGGAGTACCTCATACAAAAATGACAGTGTCGAAACTCACTTCCAGTCGCTGGTGGCGCCATCTAGACGTTGTACCTCTGGCCATTCTGTGAATTTCAAGTTCCCTAGCACCACAGTGGGAGAGTGGAGGCTAATTAAATATTGCATGCTTAAAGATGATAATAAGTACTGCAAGTGTGCTTGTGCATGCATGACCTTTATCCCACCAGTCAGGGGTCAAAGGTCATCAAGAGCAGAAAATATGAAAAGTTCTAATTTACAACCATGCTCACTCAAAATGCTAAGGTTCCAAATTTTATTACGTCATGGCCATGATTCGTGTGTGGCATGTTGCAATGGATTACCTCCATACAGAAAAGACTTTTGCGGTCAAAACTCGCTTCTAGTCGCTGACAAAGCTTAGTCCACTTAGAGCTGGCCATCGTCGCCAACAAGTTTGTCTTGCTTAATTGTGGCAGGCACTTCTACCTTTCAGAATTAATCAGTTCCAATCAAACTTGGACAGAATGACCAGTCTATGACCTACTTTTGTCCACAAGGTTTTGGTAGCTAGGCAACTACTGTACTTGTTGCCTATCAATGGCCAAAATCCCGTTTTTATGTACTTTTCACATTTTGAGCTGCAGAAGCTTTACTAATGAGTGTAGAAAGCTCTTGACTTCTTTGGGCATAATCTTGAAGTCATTCCTTATCGGAAGTATGACATCCACTATTCCCTTTTTTCCTCTAGTTTTCGAATGGTAACCCTGCAAAGGTTAGCCTCAGAGCCCCTAGCAACCAGTACTGGTTTTCAAAAATGACCCCCTAGTTCCCCAGTGGCTCAATGGACTTGAACGAAAGTTTGCTTGCTTATAGACATAGACAATGACTACAACTTTCTATGTACACCTATGTGCTGCATTGTCCAGGTCAAGGGACAAAGCTCATCAAATTCTCACACAACATGCTCACGCAATATGCTAAGGCTCCGAAGAGTATTAAGTCAGGGCCATGATTCTAGGGAGGAATGTTGCACAGGAATACCTCCACAAGAAAAAAAAAAAAAAAAGATAATTAGTGCGGAAACCCACTTCCAGTCGCTGGCAACGTCAACTTAAACTTGTACCTCTGGTGGGCCATTCTGCGAATTTCAAGTTCCCTCACTTCACAGTGGGTGGATGGAATCGAATGAAACTTTTGCATGCTTATAGTTGTTAATGAGTACTACAAGTGTGCTTCGTACACGCATTACCTATATCCGGCAAGTCAGAGGTCAGAAGTTTCCATGTGTAGAAAATATAAAATGGACTAAAATTACCACCTTGCTCACACGAAATGCTAAAACTCCGAAGAATATTAAGCTAGAGCCATGATTCCTGGGCAGAATTTTGCACTGGAATACCTCCATATAGAAGTTACATTTATTGTCAGACTCCACTTAAAGTTCCTGACTAAGCTTGATCTGCTTAGGGCTGGCCATTGTCGGTCTGCACACTATACAGTATATATATATATATATATATATATATATATATATATATATATATTCTGTATATATATATATATATATATGTGTGTGTATATATATATATATATATATATATATATATATATATATATATATATATATATATATATTCTGTATATATATATATATATATATATATATATATATATGTGTGTGTATATATATATATACATATATATATATATATATATATATATATATAATATATATATATATATACACTATACATAGTAATCCCTCCAATATCTGATGTAATAGAGCCAAAGACATATCCGTATAGTGGTCCTGTCTGGGTATTGGGCCCCAGCCTCCTGGACTTGTACTTATGGACCCTAACTCAGAAAAACACCTATACAACTCCCTCTAAACATGCATTACACCTATTGAAGACCCAAATCACACCAATAAGGGATATAAATGATTGAAATAAATGCAAAAGAACCATAAAATGAGGTTTTAGAGGTGAGTTTATACAATATTAAACATTCTGGGTACTTACAACAAGTCCCTGGCTCCTGGACTGGTAGTTATGTGACCCTAACCTAACCTAACTCAGAAAAACACCACGCTTCTGCACATGCATAGCACCTAAGACACTATTCACACCAATAAGGGACATAAAAGAGTGAGATGAGGTGTTAGAGGTAAGTATAGAAAATACAGTACAATACGAAACATTCTGGGTACTTACAGCAAGTCCCTGGCCATTTCAATGAATAACCCGCCTCCTCTCAGACTCTGACAGTAAGAAGGAGTTCCTGAAGCACTTGCAGTACACTGTTCATGAAGTCTTGCACTGAACTTAGTCATTTGCACTCAGAATTCAATGCTCTTAACACTGTGCACTCTTGTCTTACTTATGCTCCATTGTACCTTAATGAAATAAGTATTGCACTGGGCACTTAAAGTCTTTCCACTCATAAAACCATTTTCTAAACATAACACACTGTAATTAATTTACGTTCCATTGAAAGTCAATTAAATCTTTGTCTTTTCACTCAGAACTCAAATTCCTTAATACTATGCACTGTGTTTTTTTTCACTGCACAACACTGTAAATTCCCGTGTGGTCTAGTGGAGAAGTTCTAGGCATCTAATCACTGTCAGAGTCTGAGAATAGCACATGCAGGTGACCTAGGGGTGCGTTGCTGGTTCGTGGTGATGGCGTACCCACTGCAGACGATTCTGAAGAGAGGCGCAAACTCACGTCGAGTGGTGACTCCACCGTGCCTGATGTTCTGGGCTGTGGCTCAGAGCATAAGGGCCTGTCTTGGTGAGGCAATGGAGTTGAGCCAGGGCTGGGCACAGCGGGGGTCACGGGCCTGAAAAAGCTGTCGATGGTTGATTGACACGAGGAACGACGATTTTGACGATTAATGATGTGCTGCCTGAAAGCGTGCACTTCCTCCACAAGTCCCAAGGGTCCCATCTCCCTGTCAAAGTCCGGGTGCTCCAGGTAGTCCAGAGCGAACTCTAGGTGTTCCCGGAGTGCGCTGAGCTCGGGGATGGCTGGAGTAGTGTCACGCTGAGAGTAGTCCGCATCATCGTCGTCGTCCTCATCGGAATCTTCAAGCTGGGTACTGACACCTACAACTAAAGATGCAATCTCAATATCAGACAATGTCTGATACCCAGGATCGCCCTCGCCGTCATCCAACCACTCACGCACTTCGTCCATATCAACATCATCCCCATGTACATTTAGACGTGTACGGAAGTCATCCATGTCAAAACCTAGGAAATCGTGCTCCACATCTGTTCCAAGACGCAGACAAGACCAACCATTTTCTAGAGTCATGACAGGGATTTCCTTCCATGCACTGGCCCAGTTGTAGATGGCAGACTTGATGTTGTAGCGGCGAAGTCCGCTGGCCTCGCGTGTCCCGTCCCTCCCTGCGCTTGTCCTCGTCCTCGAGAACAACCATCACCTCATCCAGGAACTTCTGTCAGTACAGCCTCTTCGTTGCCACGATCACTCCTTGGTCCATTGGTTGGATGAGAGCAGTAGTATTAGGTGGCAGGAACATGCACCTAATGAGCCCATTCTCAGCCACCAAGTCCTTGTCACACGGGTGGGCAGGTGCATTGTCGAGGAGAAGGAGGGCCTTTACCTGGTTGCGTGGGATTCCCAGTTTCTCCGTCTGGTAATGGATGACCTCCTTGATGAAATGGCGGTGGAACCAGTCTTTGAAGATATGGGCTGTGAACCACGTCTTCAAGGCATGGTACCAGATGACAGGAAAGACATCCATCACCCCACAAAGACACCGAGGCTGCTTTGCACGGCCAACAACAACAAGGTTGAGCTGGTGCATGCCATTAGCATCACCACAACACAAAGCAGATATCCGTTGCTTGCAGAGCTTGCAGCCAGGTACACGCTTCTCCGTCTCCTCAGCTAGAGTGTTCGTAGGCAAAGAGCAATAGAATAAGCCAGTTTCGTCAACGTTGTAGACTTGACTGAGAGTGAGGCCCTCACTGTCGATCAAGTGCTTCACCTTGTGCCGAAACTCATCTACTTCATCCTCGTTGGCGTCCAAAGCTTCGCCATGAGACTTACGGTTGGTAAGGCCATGTTGTAACTTGAACGCAAAGAGCCAACCTTTGGATGCCTTGAAGTCTAGGGTGTCATGAACCCTTGCGAACTTCTCAGTAGCAGCTTTCAGCTCCGTGCCAAGCACCATCACACCAGCAGCACATTGCTGTCAATACCAAATCAACGTGGAGCGGTCGACTTCTGCATACTTGGGAGTATACATCACCTTCCTCTCCACGTTGCATTTGCTTTTCGACGAGAAGTCAGCCGTGTATTGCATGAGTTTGTCGTGGGATCTCTTGATATCAAACAAAGTAGATCGGGCCAGGTTGAATTCACGAAGGATGCGTGAGGTAGACCATCCCGCATCCACCTTGTCCAATATCTCCTTCTTCTTCTCCAGAGTCAAAACCACTCCCTTCCTCTTCTCAGGCAGCGGGGCCATCATCACACACACGAAGGAGAGGCACGAGAGCAGCAGGAGAGCCTGCAGCAGGTAAGACACGACCACAAACGCGAGCACGTGGGTGGCCATGACGACAAGTTTGCACACACAACAAGAGACAGGCGGTAAGTGGGGAGGATGCAGGGGCTCTCTAGCGGACATCGGCGGAACAATGCACCAGAACACAGCTGGCCCGTGCCGCATGCGGCAACTTCAAATTATGGGCGGGAAAAAGTCAGATTTTTTTCGAATTTTTTTGCAGTTTTGGGCCCATTTTTGGAATATTGGATTCAGAGACGAAAATGTCCAGTTATTGGGGATGTCCAGAAAATGGGCGTCCAGATATTACAGGGATTACTGTATATATATATATATATCTATATATATATATATATATATATATATATATTTATATATATATATATATATATAGATAAATAGATATATATATATAGATAAATATATATATATATATATATATATATATATATATATAAAGGGAGAGAGAGAGAGATAGGTAAATAGATAGATAGATATAGATAGATAGATACATAGATAGATAGATAGATATATCCATCATCCAATACCACGTTGCCCCATGAGAAGGGTAGGACCCCGGGGCTGGGCATGTTGGTCCTGACATTTAAGATGAGAGGGACCAGCCTGACTCATCCCTGAGTGGCATTACGTGAGCAATAAACCTCAACCACCCTTTGGATACAAACCTTCACTGGCTCAGTCTATATATATATATATATATATATATATATATATATATATATATATATATATATATATATATCCCACTGGCTCCCAGAATTCCTTGGCAAGATATTGTGCAGGCAAGGCACTAAAATCTTCAGATGGCAACATTACAAATGACCCGCCTGGGAAAGCAGATATCTTTGCCAGTACATTTGCCAGAAATTCTACCATAGAGGAAGTCAGCCAGAACTTCCCAGTACTAGAACTTGACTCTCCCGAAATTGTTCCACTTATAATACAGACAAGATACTGTACGTAAAATCCATCCTAGACAATAAAATCCATCCTAGACCAATAAAGCTCCAGGCCCAGATGGAATTCCGCCAATTGGTTTGAAAAAGTGTTTCCCAGAACTTGCCTCTGTTCATGCTAAATTATTCAGGCTATGCATACATTTTTCTTCATTCCCTAATTCATGGAAAGAAGCCAATATCAACCCAATTCCAAAGATAGGAAGTTCCTCTGACCCCTCTGATTACAGACTAATAGCTGTCAATTCTTCTTTTGGTAAGGTATCTGAAACTTTAATTAATAAGCACATTGTTAAACATCTTGACTCCAACAACTTAATTAGTGATAAACAGTATGGTTTTCACCATGAAAGATCCACCGTTGACATACTCAATCTCCTGACTCATACCATTCATCAATCAATTGACCTACATGAAGAAACTCATCCAGTAGCCCTTGATATTTCTAAAGCTTTCGACAGAGTATGGCACCGTTCCCTGTTGTCTAAACTCCCTTGCTATGGAGTAAAGTATTTTGTCCCTTTGATTTCCTCATATCTCAGTGACAGAAAAATAAGAGTAAAAGTAGATGATGTACATTCCAATTTCCACTCAGTTAATGTTGGTGTGCCACAGGGATCAGTTCTTGTGCCAACCCTGTTCCTGGTTCATATTAATGATCTCTTGTCTATCATCCACAATCCCATCCAATCATATGCAGATGACTCAACACTTCATAGTTCATTCACACTTAGGCACCCATTTACAAAGTCTGATATCTCTAACTCTCAACTTAGTACAGCCATCTCCATAAATCAAGACTTATCTACAATCAGTGAATGGGGACAAAACAATCTTGTCTCATTTAATGCTAGTAAAACTAAATATATACAATTTACTAATAGACAGGTATTGCCAGATTCGTATATTACTTTCATTGGTTCAAATACTCTCATCTCCAAAAGTATTGAAATTCTCGGTGTCTTACTTAACAATGCCCTTAGCTGGACCTCTCATGTCAGATCACTTGCTAAAACCGCTTCAGTGAAACTTGTATTGTTGTACAGAGTCTGTAACTTCTTCACTGACGAGTAGTTAGCTATATTTTATAAGTCATGTACGCTCTCAGCTTGAATACTGCTCACCCTTGTGGAATGGATGTGGAGAGGTTGCATTAACCCCTTAACCACAGGGCGTCACTTTCGTGATGCTCGGCCACAATGGATCATACCGCGGGGCGTCACTTTTGTGATTCTGTGTTATTTTGAATTATCCCGGGCTCTCAAGTGGTGGTTTGTATCATCTATCAGTACTGCCAATGTCCAACACTAGTCAGCACTCCAAATCTCATCTGTACTCCCATCCATTGTTGACATTTTAGTGATTTTACCCCCTTCGTGACTCCCCTCCCTACCTGCCCTACATTACCCTCTCCTCTCACCTCCCATGCCGCGCTGCGCTACGGAAATTTCCCCCTGATTTTTCCACAGATTTCATCCATTGAAATAAGCCCTATGCCCTATACTTATACCAAATAATATATACCAAAAAAAAAAACAGGTAAGTGATAGTGTTATACACCAGAAATTGGCTGATTATCACCTGACAAAATCTCACGTGCATTCATTCGCTACATTACCACGGTAATTTCCCCATTGATTTATGTCTTGTAATCAATGTCTGTAATAAAAATATATATCAGAAAGGAAGGGAGAATCCTAACTGACATTTACATTCACCTGGAACTACCTATTTCTTTATTTATTGCCGAGATTTTCTACCTATAAAAAATTAGCCTGTAAGTTAGCAGCAGTCAGCCTCAGTGTCATTGTCAACCCTTCCCTTCTCAGATAAGCCACGTCATTGAGTTCCTTGTCCTCCGCTATAAAGAAACTATGTCGCACTCGCTCCCCGCCATTCCTGCCGCTTCTGCGCCCATTGCAAAGGGCCCCGTGACCTCTACTCCTAAGAAAAGTGGTGAGGCAAGCAGGAAAGGCCTTAGTGACTCTGCAGTGGCACATGAACTGGCAGAATTGTCAATGATAATGACGGACAGTGACTATGACGATTTGGGTGAATCGTGTGATGAGCCGGGTGAGGTTATCGCGCCAGAAACAGCAACAACGAGTGCTGCAGTAAGTGAATCAGTGTCTAGCTCCAAGGGAAAGGAGCCTTTAGTGCAGCAAGGACAAGAATTTGGGAAGGGAGTGAAAAGGCGGCGTGTTAGCCCCAGAACAATGCCCCCACGTGACCCACCCCGCCATGAGTTACGAGTGCATTCACCTCCCCGTTCCCCAAGCCCCGCTTTACTCATCTCTTCATCATCGTCGGCTGAGTTATCTCCGGAGTCTTCGTCGTCGGAGTCACCACCAGCATCAACAGTGAAGGTAGGCCGTAGAGGTAGAGATAAATCAAGGAGAGTGAAAAGTAGTGTAGCTAGTAGGGTAAGGGCTGCTAGTGCTGTACAGCAACCTAGGGTCAGTGAGAGTGACCTTGACAGAGATAAACCTCCCTCACAGCCAACCTCCACCACCACCACCACCACCCGCCCTACACCGCCACGACAGGGAATCCTGGACGCCTTCGCGTGGATGGAAGGGTCAGATTTTGTCCCCGAAAATCTTGTTTTTGATGAGAGCTCCTCAGGAGTTCAGCCTGCCTCCACTATGGACGAAAATGCTGAGTGTGTCGACTACCTTTTGGCCTTCCTAGATGACGAAGTCATGCAGCACATATGTGATGAGACCAACAGGTATGAATCACAACGTGCTGCAAGTGGTACAGGTGCAGCCAAGATGCAACAGTGGTCCATGCTGGGAGTGCAGGAGCTGTATGTGTTCTTTGCCCTCATGCTTCTCATGCTACACTCCAAGAAGCATGAGTTGGAAGAATACTGGTCCATGGACCCCTTACTACCCTCACCCACCTTCAATAAGTATATGGCCAGAGATCGCTTCCGGAACATCATGGGAAACCTGCACTTTGCCGACAATGATGTACCTTCCCAAACCGACCCACTCTGGAAGATCCGGGAGATTCTGAGCAGAATGAAGGATAAGTTCATGTCATTCTTCCACCCCTTTCAGAAGGTTGTCATTGATGAATCCTTGGTTTTGTTCAGAGGACGTCTTCGGTTTGTTCAATACATTCCAAGCAAATGCCATCGCTTTGGAATTAAGTTCTTTGTACTGTGCGACTGTAAGACGGGGTACATCCTTGACTTCGCCATATATTCAGCCAGCACTGTCGATCTCGATAAAACACACCCCCTTGGCTTCTCAGGCTGTGTAGTGAAAGTGCTCCTAGAAAAGTATTTTGGTGGGAATCATGTGCTGTATACAGACAACTACTATACAGCACCGAAACTTGCCAAATACCTTTCTGAGCACGGCATTGGCTCCTGCGGCACTGTGAAAAGTAATTGTGCCAACTTCCCCAAATTCCCAGAGGCGGGAACCTCGCAGCGAGGAGACGTGCACCTACGCAAGTGTGAGAAGATGCTGGCAATACGGTGGCATGACAAGAGGGTCGTGCACATGCTCACCACCGTACATAAGGGGGAGATGAGAGACAGTGGGAAGGTCGACCGTAGGACAGGCGAACCTGTGATGAAACCTGATGCTATGTTGGACTATAATATCAACATGCGGCTGGTGGACAAGTCCGACATGATGATTGGTGAGATCGACTGCCTCAGGAAGAATACTAGGTGGTACAGGAAAGTTTTTCTGCATCTCATAGATATGACGATGCTGAACACCTTCATCCTGTACAAGATGAAGGTCAAGCCACCCAAGTCCTTCTCCCTGAGGTTGTTCGCCAGGACTTGTGTCCAGCAGCTGCTGCAAAGATATGGTAGGGTGCAAGCAGCAACTCCAAGGCGCCATCCAGTAACACTTCCCGACCGACTTGAGCAGAGGGCGTATATGGATCAGCGCAGACTTGAGCTAATGCCTGCCACAGGGAAAAGGAAGGCTGCGATTCGCAGATGTCAGGTATGTGCGCATACCACACGCCACACACCTGAGCATAAACGCACCTCTTGGCAGTGCGCTGAGTGCCAGGTTCCCCTCTGTGTTACCTGCTTCTTCGATTACCACAGCCAGAAGCAGTTCTAACAGTGCAAGTGTGGAAGCAGAATTATTTGGAAATAATGAGTAAATAATGTGTAAATAGCAGGTGAAAGCAATGGATGTTCAGTTCATGTGATTGAACAGTGTACTATAGTTTTATCTTACTGAAAGTGACAGTGAATAACATAGTGTAAATAAAATAGCCTGGGAGGAAGGTAGAGTCCCGGAGGATTGGAAGTCAGGTATAATTATTCCCTTGTACAAAGGAAAAGGGGAAAAAGAAGTGTGTGGTAATCATAGGGGCATTTGTCTTCTTAGTATAATAGGAAAAGTGTATGGTAGGATACTTATAGACAGAGTTAGAGAAGGAACAGAGAAATTAGTTGGAGAAGAACAGGGAGGCTTTAGGAAGGGAAGAGGTTGTGTAGATCAGATATTCATTCTTAGATCTTTAGTGGAAAAGTTTCTAGAGAAGGGAAAGAAGTTGTATGCAGCTTTCATGGATTTGGAGAAAGCATATGACAGGGTGGATAGACAAGGATTGTGGAAAGTGTTAAGAATATATGGAGTAGATGGGAAGTTGTTGAATGCTGTGAAGAGTATGTACGATGGTGCGAAGGCTGCAGTGCGTGTGGATGCGAACTAAGTGAATTTTTCTCTTTGAAAGTTGGTTTGAAACAGGGATGTGTCATGTCTCCATGGTTGTTCAATCTGTACATGGATGGGGTAATAAAAGAGGTACAAGGTAGGGCAGTGGATGTTGGAGTGGCCCTGGTGAGAGAGGATAGTGTTTGGAAACTCCCTGTACTGTTGTTTGCAGATGATACTGTGTTGTTGAGTGAAGACGAAGAGGAGCTGCAAGGCTTGGTGGATGAGTTTGAGAGAGTGTGTAAGAAACGGAACCTAAAGGTGTATGTAGGGAAGAGTAAAGTGATGGTCTTTGAGAGAGGCGAAGTTAGTGAATGGACAGCGAGATTGGATGGTGAGGAATTGGAAAATGTGAGTACGTTTAAGTATTTGGGTAGTGTGATGAGTAAGGATGGAGGTTTGGAGGGTGAAGTGCTTGAAAGGGTACAGCAGGGAAGAAAGGTTGCTGGTTCCTTGAAAGCATTGATAAGAAACAGGGAAGTGAGCATGGAAGTGAAAAAGTTACAACATGACACTATTGTGATACCAACTCTAACGTACGGAAGTGAAGCTTGGACATTGTTGGAAGGACACAAGTCAAGAGTGAGAGCAGTGGAAATGAGTTATTTAAGAGGAGCCTGTGGAGTCACGTGGAGAGACAGGCTGACGAATGAGGATATAAAGGAGCGTTGTGGTGTGGATGTGGATGTGATAGGAAGCGTTATGAGGAACACACTGAGGTGGTTTGGCCATGTGGAGAGGATGGAGGGTGAAAGACTGACGAAGAGAGTGTATGTGAGTGAGATGGAGGGGGGAAGAGGGAGGGGGAGGCCTAGGATGAGATGGAGGGATGGGGTGGAGAGGTATATGAGAGAGGGGGGAGGTGAGTTGGGAGCAGGGCAGTGAAATGGCGGGGGACAGGGCGACTTGGAGGCGATTTGTTTGTGGCCACCCCAAACGGGATTGAGGCGTTTGGCAATAGATAGATAGAAGTAAAATAGCGGGGTAAATATTGAAAATAGAATAGAAAATGTAAATAGTAATGTAAGTAATTAGTAATATAAGACTATGAGTACAAATAATTTATGTTATAACAGTGAAAGTGAATCCGTGGCTCTCTACGTATTTTACTGAATGAAAAATTGAATGACTTCAGTGACAATAAGCTAATACGACTGAAGGAAACTTATGGAGAAAGACTCCAGATATATATATATAAGTGTGATATAGTAATAGAAATATAAAGTATGAGGGGTTTTATGAATAATAAATGACAGAGTGCCTAGAGTGAACTAGCGCAAGTGCGACGATCAGACGCGCTCATAATTTCCATTGCTTTCACAGTGTTTTTTTGTTTTGAGTATGGATCCCAAACTACTTGAAAATTGTAGAATAGTGTTTATAGTGTTTGTATCTGGCTGTGGTAATCATATTACGGGTTGTCAGGAAGTGTAAAGTGGAGACTTCGTTACCCTACTTCAGAGGTCTCCACAAGTCCTACGGTAACTGACGAAGGCTCAACAATCATTCCAGGAGAAAGCTGAAGGTATGTGCCATAAGCATATGTAATTTTATTATTCTAGGACTAATAACTGATTTTTGGCAAATATTTTTTGAGAGTCTGTCGGAGCCCAAATAACACCGCGGGACACGCAAGTCATTGGTAAACAAGCCCGCGGTGTAGGGGTTAAAGCAACTAGACAAAATTCAGATCAAAGCTGTTAGAATGATTAATAATCCTCCTATTACAAATAAACTACCTCCCCTACAAGTAAGTATCCTGCTATTACAAATAAACTACCTCCCCTACAAGTAAGAAGGAATGTTGCCTTCCTTGCATTATTTTACATTTTTATAGCCAATGCTCAGACGAAGTTGCGTCCATTGTGCCACCTCTCCATGCCTTCCCCTTGTGCTACACGGGCATCTGGAAGCGCCCATGACTGGAATGTCACTCAGCCATATTGCAGAACTTCTGCTTGTCAGAAGTCTTTCATTCTCTGAACTGTATCTCTCTGGAACTCACTTCCCCAGAGTTCTTTCCCTCAAAACTTCAACCTGCAGCTGTTCAAGTCAAACTGTTACAGATACTTTATGAACAGAGGACACCAGTAATCTGGTGTATGGGTTAGTTTTTTTTTTTTTAATTCATTTATTTTATCTTCCTCTGTTCTGTTATAAAAAAAAAGTGTACCGCCCTCCGCCTATTGACTCATATTCATGAAGCTCATAGGCCACTACGCAGGGTTTCCCTACTTTATTAATATCTGAAAATTCCCGATTCCATCCTATTTTGAGGACACGTGGCTCAAATGGGGTATATATATATATATATATATATATATATATATATATATATATATATATATATATATATGGAGCCTCGGTGGTACAGTGGTGAAGTGTGCGTTTTCATAAATTGAAGAACGAGGATTCGCGCCCCGCCAGGGTAATAAACTTTGGGAGCGTTCTTCTGGCCAAGTACTGCTTGGCAGACATCAGGGGTGCTATGGTTGAAGCAGTGTCACTTTCTATAAAGTATGCTTGCACCCAAATGGCCTGCGTGGGCCGCTTACACTTGGTTCACAGACTACACACACATCCAAAGCCACTACAACACTACAGTTAAATTACAAGCACTTTTCACCCTACATACAATCTCAACTAGACAGCCTAAGCCACTTGGTAGAGATACATTGGCTGTACCGTCCCCACTTCTGTCTGGATAGGCCGGTCCTGCAGTGGACAGTTAAACGGCTGTTGAGATGATATTATATATATATATATATATATATATATATATATATATATATATATATATATATATATATATATATAAAAAACATCATCCGGACTTCCTTTCCCACCCTAAGGCAGGATGAGGAGCAGCAATGTCTAGACAACCCCAAAACTTGCCCAGTCCAATGGGTCACACTTCCATTCACTCATCATTCAAGCCCCAGGAATCCTGACTCCATCAGATATGCCAAAAACATTCACCACGCTCTGGAGCTTCACACAAAAGTATCCAATTGAGCCAGTCCAGACGCTGCCACGTTAAAAAGGGGTGCAAGAATCCCTGATCATGCACTACTCATCACAACATTCATCCAGCCAGCTCGATCTCTTTTCAGTTCCCTAGCCTCGCCAACTTTCAAACCTCTCTTCCTCACACACTCATCCACCATATCTCTTCACCTTCTCCTTGGCCTACCTCGCCTCCTCCCTCCTTCAGATTCGCTCAGATATACCTTTTTCACCGCTCTATTGTTATCCATTCTCTCCACATAACCATACCATCTCAGTACACTTTCTCCGATTCTGGTGTCCACCGACTTCATCACTCCACACCTTTCACGAATCACATTATTTCGTATCCTATCGACCCTCTGTACTCCAGATACATTCCTCAACAGTCGAATCTGCACTGCTCTTACTCTTGACTTTTCATTATCATGCCACACCATAGTCTCACATCCATATGTTAAAGTTGGCACTAACACTCCTTTATGTAAGCCTCGTGCAGCTGCAGCACTCAAGCCTCTGTTTCTTATTAAGGCCATCATTGACCCAGCTACTTTTCTTCCTTGTGCCATTCTACTTTTAACTTCTTTTGCACATTTTCGTCTCTTTTCTATCACTGTACCCAAGTATTTGAACTCTCTCACCATTTCCAGTCTTTCTCCATTCACTGTAACATCACACTGGGAATCACCTGCTCTCTCAGTAACCATCACTTTAGTCTTTTCTACATTTACTCTCAAGGCACGACGACGCTCACAGACATCAGCAAAACTCTGCACTAGCCTACCAAGTACTTGTCCGGTACTTGCAAGCAGTACTGCATCATCAGCATACAACAAATTTTAGATATTCCATCCATCACCATTCATTACCAACGGCATCCCTCTCTCCATTATTCATGTTTTTATTTCCCTTATCACCCCATCCATATATACAGTATATTGAACAACCATGGGGACATAACACAACCTTGTTGCACGCCCACACCGATCGTGAACCATTCACTTAGCTGCCCATTAACCCTTACACATGCATCGCTACCATCATAAAAACTCTTGACAGCACCTAGCAGCTTACCATCTACGCTGTACATGCAAAAAACTTTCCACAATCCCCCTCTGTCTACTCTGTCGTATGCTTTTTCCAGATCCACGAATGCCATAAACACCTTATGGTCCTTCTCACAAGCCTTCTTTGCTATCTGCCTCACTACAAACACTTGATCCACACATCTTCTGCCACTCCTAAAGCCACCTTGTTCATCACTCACTATGACTTCTGACATCTCTCTTACATTCTCTATAATAATTCTTCCATATACCTTCCCTGACACACTCAGTAAACTTATGCCACGATAATTCTTGCACTCACTTTGCTCACTTTTATTTTTGTACAGGGGTACAATGACAGCCCTTTTCCACTCTGCAGGCACAGTTTCACACATCCATGCCTTCTTACATATCTTTGACAAGCACTCACTTCACACTCTCCACTACACTTAAGCATCTCTGCATACATCTCATCAACCCCCAGCTGCTTTCCCATTTTTCAGCTGCTTCACAGCACTCTTCATCTGTGCAAGTGTCACGTCTCCTGGCACTGCATTCCTTCTCTGCACACACCCCAAACCAATCATATTTACAGTCGCTCTTTTCTCTCTATTCCCATTCATCAGGCTTTCAAAATATTCTTTCCATCTGGCCCTCATTCATCTCCATGGGTTAATAGTCTACCACCTGCATCCTTCACACTATCACATTTCTTTCCACTTTCACTTTTACATTTCCGCACCTCTTTCCAAAATAACTTCCTGTTTTCAGAGTAGTTTGCATTCATTTTTCTTCCTATAGATCATCATTTACCTCCTTTTTCCTCTTCACTAGTCTCTTTACATGCTTTCTCTCAATATACAGTGCTCAGTTACTGATTCAACTGAACCCCTATCTTGTAACCACTTTAGCCACTTCTTTCTCTTCTCCTCCATTGCTCTCTTAACCTCCTCATCCCATCATGCCATACCTTTCTTCTTCTTTGTTGTTACTCTTGCCATACGACCCACTACTTTAGCATTCCTAACTAAGCAGTCCCTATATACATTCCACAGGCTGTCCAGATCCATTTCATTCCAGTTCACTGATTCTAACTCCTCCTATACTTTGGTTCTGTAATCATCTGCCATTTCTTTGATCCTCAGCTTCTCAACTTTCAGTCTTTCTCCCTGACTGCTCCTCTCTCTCCTGATCCACCTCACTCTCTCAGCTTGATCTTGCATACCACAATCATATAATCTGAAAGACCTCCACATCGTCCTCTCACAACCCTCGTATCAGCAACCATTTCCCATTATCGACCTCTCTACGAGCACGTAATCAATCAGGCTTCTTTCAACACGATCCCCGTTCCCCCTTTACTATGTATATTTATGTGCATCTTTGTGTTTGAAATACAAGTTACAAATGCACAACCTCCCTTCCTGACACATATCCTTTAGTTGCTTCCCATTATCATTTTCTCCTGGTACTCCATTACCACCCATAATGTCATCCTCAGGACCACTGCCTATTCTTCCAATCATATCCCCCATTATGATCACCTTGTAGCTCCTGGGCATTTCTCCCACTACTTCATCCAGCTCATCCCAAATCTGTCTTTCTCTCTCTCACTCCTGTCCTCACACGGTGCATACGCCACAATCACTGCCACTTTCACCTTCTCAAACTTGAATTTGACATACATACACCTCGAGGTGACACATTTGTAGTCTCTTCCACTCTGCCACACCTCATTCATCAACAAAGCAAATCCTTCTTTGCATCTTCCTTGCCCATTCATTCCCGATCTTACACATTTCACACTCTTCCACTTCACACCCTTTCATCTTCATTTCACATAATGCCATCACGGCATATCTCGCACTCTTGAACACATTTACCACTTCCACCCTCGTGCTTTCCTCATTCACATCTCTCACATTCCACATGACCATGCAAATCTGCCCATTTTGGGGGGGCCCTGGGCAGGTATTGGACCCTCCGAGGCTCTCTGAAACGACTACCATGATTAAGTGATTTTGGATAGGGGAATCTGGGGGACACTTAACCCTGCCAGAAACCCCGGTTATATGGTTACCACCTAGTGTAGTAAATGGTTTCCTGGGTACAGGAAACCATTTGGCTTGTCACTCAGTGTAGAGCTCATATGGCATCACTTTACATTGAATGAGTGGATGATGGGCGTCCCCATCTACTGCAATAATAATAATAATAATAACTAATAATAATAATGGTAATAATAATAATAGATTGGTTGGTGGATGGATGGATGGATGGATGGAGGGAGGGATAGTAATAATAATAACAACAAAAATAATAATATGGTAGCTATAGACTTCTATTGCAGCTAACGAAATGACGGAAGGAAACTAATACCAGATAAATTTTTTTTTAACTTAGGAAGTCCACTGCAGCCAAACGATTACAACATTCCCAAGCTAACAACTGTGTGCACTGACACCTACCGCTGTTTGTGAGTCCCTGGGATATGGTGGTGGTGGCGGTGGCATCGGGTTGTAGAGGGTCACTCATACTCTGGGGGATGTGGTGTATGCGTTTGTAGTGACTGTACACCGCCACACTCAACACTTTCTTTGCTCTCTCCTGGCCTACCACGTGCTTGTCTAGGTATATATATATATATATATATATATTGTTACGGAACAGAGAAAGATAATGTACACTTTAAGTGAGAATACTAAAAATCACTACTGTCCCGTTAAGTTCCAGGTTCAAAACAAAAGAGTTAGGTAAAATTACAAGTTAAAGTTTAATGCTCAAACTAACAACAAAACATTCAGGACTCATAAGGATAATATAATGGCAAAAAAACAGGTTAAATATATGGTTAACTGCAATAGCCTCCATTAACAAGAAATTAGCAAGAGTAAATTTATCTAAGTCAGCCCTGATAAAATGAAAATACACTGGGTAATGCTCAGTTAATGCGAGATAAATTATTACAGATACAAAATATTATTAATGATGATGGACATAAAGATCCCTACATGAATTACAAAAACTTCACTAGGCCTACAAATTAAACTTATGCTATACAGTACAAGAACAAAATGTAACAACACTTATACTCAAATTACACAGCTGCTAGATGGTTGGAGACTTCCTGAGCACTCAATAATAACTGTACAGGGTAGGACAGAGATGTGAACAAAATGAGGAGCAGATCTAAGTGGCCATGATGCAGAGACTGAGCTCATTATATAGGGGCCGGCAGAGCTTGATACAACTTGTAAGAAGGACGCGCAAATGAAGCCATGGGGACAAAGAGTTGACAATCCCGCTCTGAACAACAGAAAGGACGACTTACTCTACTATAACGGTAGAAGGGGGGAACTGAGGCAGAACACGCTCGTGATCAAACATGCAGCATACTGTACGTTAAGATTACACAAAGGATGATGAAATCATAGGCTATGTAACACCTCCCCACAAAGAAAAAGAAATTTACAAAGGAAATTTCTTATTACTCTAAAACAATCTGTCTAAAGTCTAGATAAGCAATCTGCAATAACATTTTCCTTCCTAGTGTTACAAAACATGAGATCTCCCTAGCACGTTCAGTCATAGGTACTTGCCAGTATCCCTTTAACAAATCAATCTTACTTATGTACCTAGCCTTTCCGATCTTGTCTATGCAATCTTCCACACGAGGGAGAGGGTAAGTGTCTGTTTTAGTTATCTGATTAACACGTCTGTAGTCGATGCAAAGCCGCTGTGACCCACCTGGCTTAGGGACTAGAGTGACAGGAGAACTCCACTCGCTCTGACAGGGCTCAATCATCTTGTGGTCCAACAGGTAGCCAAGCTCCTTCTGGATGAGAGGAACTTTCAATGGGTTCACACGGTAAGGAGGCAATTTAATTGGCTTTGCGTCTCCAACATCGACATCATGGATCAACACAGTGGTTCTTCCTGGAGTGGCACGGAACACTTGCGGGTACTCCTGCAGTAATGCCGAAAACTCCTGCCTTTCCTCGGGAGGTAGATGAGAAAGCTTAGTCTGGAGATCATTCATGATATCAGGATTCTTCCCCAAACTATCACTCAGGCTCATACTGCATGGGAGAGCTTCACTTGCAGACTTGGGTGGAACAGCTACAGTGCAGACTGGATTATTTTCGTCCCGCCTGTGATATAACTTTAGCATGTTGATGTGACAAAGTTGATTGTTCTTTCTACCATCTGGTGTGGCGATGACATAGTTGACATCACTGAGTTTCTTCTCCACGAAATAAGGACCACTAAACTTGGCTTGAAGAGGTTGCCCATGAACCGGTAGCAGAATCAAAACCTGATCTGGCTGAAAGTGGCGTAACCTGGACTTTTTATCATACCAAGTCTTCATCTTCTCCTGAGCAGCTCCTAAATTCTCTCTCGCCAGCTGTAAAGCAGTGGACAGCCGTTCTTTGAACTTCATCACATACTCCAGCAGGTTGACGTCATCTTCCTCCGACAGCCAGCATTCCTTGAGTAGCTTAAGGGGTCCTCTTACTTCATGGCCAAACAGTAGTTCAAAAGGTGAGAAGCCCAGTGATTCATTTGGAGATTCTCTTGCGGCAAACACAACGAATGGAAGACCTTTATCCCAGTCTTTCTGATGTTCCAAACAGTATTTCTTGAGCATCGATTTGAGTGTTTGATGATATCTCTCCAACGCTCCTTGGGTCTGGGGATGGTAAGCTGAAGACGTGATCTGGGTGATGCCCAACTCTTTCAGAGACTGCTTGAAAACATTTGACATGAAATTACTTCCCTGGTCTGACTGTACCTCTTTGGGCAGACCAAACTTTGTGAACCCTAGCATTTCCTTAACCACGTTCTTTGCTGAGATATTTCTAAGTGGAATGGCTTCAGGATAACGAGTAGCCATATCAATCAGGGTCAACACATAAGAAAATCCTGAAGAAGTCTTAGGAAGAGGGCCCACAATATCCACCAACACACGGGTGAAAGGTGCCTCAAAAGGAGGAATGGGAACTAGAGGTGCAACGTTTTCGATCTGATTACACTTCCCCACAACTTGACAGGTGTGACAAGACTTACAATACCAGGAAACATCCCTGAAGATACCTGGCCAGTAGAAGTGTTTCAAAATGCGTGCCACAGTCTTCCTCACTCCAAGGTGTCCTGCCAAACTGGAATCATGAGTCACTCTAATGATATCCTGCCTACAAACACGAGGGATGACAACTTGATGTACAACCTCCCATTCACAGTCGGATGATGCTGTTGGGGGTCTCCACTTCCTCATAAGTACTCCTGACTTTACATAATAACAAGTAGAAGCACCGGCTGACTCTTCTTCTACTGTAAGCAGAGGTAGCTAGACCTTTCAACTCAGGGTCAGCAACCTGCAACTCAACCAACTCTTGACGAGACAAATTATCAACACTACGGGGTACTGCCTCATCTGGTGAGTGGTCCAAATTAGCAAGAAAAGTGTCAGCTAGGATAACATCATCATCATCATTATCCTCTAAATCACCAGTAACTTTAGACTTAGCCCTAGTGACAGCACATGCAGGGAACACATCAGGGACATCACAATCATGGGTCGCAGCCACTGGCTCACTAGACAACTGAGGAGCTGGACACACTTGACTTCCACCAATATCATTTCCAAGTAAGAAAGTTACACCTGACATTGGGAGTGTCTCAACCAACCCAACCATAACGGAGCCATTAACAAAACCAGACTCTAAATTCACTCTGCACAGAGGGACAGAGAAGTAATTATTCCCTACACCTTGTAAGATTACAGTTTCATCAGAGGAATGAACATTAGAGCCTAGAACACTGGTCAGCATAAGGGATTGGCAAGCACCTGTATCACGATATATTTTAACTGATTTCATGTCATTACTGTCCAGAGGACTGACAAAACCATCAGACAGGAAATTAGCACATGAACTCTTGAGAGTGTCACCCACGTTACTGCTCAAAAGAGGAGCTCCATCATGAGAATTTAAGTTACCCCTCAAAGCAGGTTCAGTTAACTCAGTTAAAGAATTCTGGGAACTCTCAAGGGTGGACACTAGACCAATTGACTGAATATTTAAAGACTCCTTTTTGTTCACATCACGCTGTCTCCTGAAACATCTCTCCGTAGTATGACCAAGCTTACTACAATAAGTACATTTACTTTTCTGAAATCTAGAGGTGGAGCTGTTATTTTCTTCCTGAGAAACATCATCTTTATTCTCTTTCCTGTTACCTGTACTCTGAGTAGAGGCAACGTACATACTCTCAGCTTTTCCTTTTCCTCTAGAATATCTCTTGTGAGTGAGAACATATTCATCAGCTAAAACTGCAGCATCAGACAAATTATCTATTCTTTTCTCATCAAGATATAGGTTTACATCTTTATAAAAACACCTTTTGAAGTCCTCCAGCAAAATCATCTGCTTAAATTTACCAAAATCAGAATCCACATTCTTAGAATTTAACCACTGCTCTAACAGATCTTCTTTGATTTTTGCATACTCAACATGGGATTGCTTATCTTGCTTGTAAGTTGTGCTAAATTTTACTCTATAGGCTTCAGGAACAAGCTCATAGGCCTTAAGAATCAAGCTCTTAACTACATCATAATTATCAGATTGATCCTGAGGCAAAGATGCATAAGTTACTTGAGCTTTACCAGTGAGAACAGTTTGAAGGAGTACTGGCCAATACTCCTTGGGCCAATTAAAACCTGTAGCTACCCTCTCAAACAACTGAAAATACTTTGTTAAATCAGATTCATTAAAAGGAGGGACAAGTTTAACATTTTTAGCCACATCAAAATCATCAGAGCTAGATGATCCAGTTCCACCTTGTTTCATGCGATACTCATGGTCTGCCTGAATCCTAGCAATTTCAACTTGTGCCTCAGCCTCCTTAGCACGAGCCTGAAACTCAGCCTCCTTACTAAGCATTTGCTTGAAATTCAGTCTCCTTCACACAAGCCTCCTTAGCCTGAGACTCAGCCTCCTTAGCACGTGATTGAAATTCAGCTTCCTTCACACGAGCCTCCTGCAGGGCTAGCTGTAACTTAGCTAATTCAATCTGCGTTCGCTCATTTGGAGGAGTTACATTAAACAAGCTTTCATTAATCATGTCAACAATTTGATCTTTAGAATGATGAGAGCGAACAGCAATTCCCAATTGTTGAGCAACAAGCTTAAGTTCATTCTTTGTTCTGTTTTCTACATCACACACTGTTTGCACATTTGACAAAAAATCTTTGGCTTCATCAAGCTTAGTAATAGTAGACATCATGAATAAGTAACAGTCACAAAATATCAAGCAATATCCTTATGATAATATCCTGAATATCCTGATAAGAGGTCGCCAAATTTATGTTACGGAACAGAGAAAGATAATGTACACTTTAAGCGAGAATACTAAAAATCACTACTGTCCCGTTAAGTTCCAGGTTCAAAACAAAAGAGTTAGGTAAAATTACAAGTTAAAGTTTAATGCTCAAACTAACAACAAAACATTCAGGACTCATAAGGATAATGTAATGGCAAAAAAACAGGTTAAATATATGGTTAACTGCAATAGCCTCTATTAACACGAAATTAGCAAGAGTAAATTTATCTAAGTCAGCCCTGATAAAATGAAAATACACTGGGAAATGCTCAGTTAATGCAAGATAAATTATTACAGATAAAAAATATTATTAATGATGATGAACATAAAGATCCCTACATGAATTACAAAAACTTCACTAGGCCTACAAATTAAACTTATGCTATACAGTACAAGAACAAAATGCAACAACGCTTATACTCAAATTACGCAGCTGCTAGATGGTTGGAGACTTCCTGAGCACTCAATAATAACTGTACAGGGGAGGACAGAGATGTGAACAAAATGAGGAGCAGATCTAAGTGGCCATGATGCAGAGACTGAGCTCATTATATAGGGGCCGGCAGAGCTTGATACAACTTGTAAGAAGGACGCGCAAATGAAGCCATGGGGACAAAGAGTTGACAATCCCGCTCTGAACAACAGAAAGGACGACTTACTCTACTATAACGGTAGAAGGGGGGAACTGAGGCAGAACACGCTCGTGATCAAACATGCAGCATACTGTGCGTTAAAATTACACAAAGGATGATGAAATCATAGGCTATGTAACAACATATATATATATATATATATATATATATATATATATATATATGTCTATATATAGATAGATAAATATATATATAAATATATATATAATGTATATATATAAATGTGTATATATATATATATATATATATATATATATATATATATATATATATATATATATATATATATTATTATATATATATAATATATATTTATATTATATATATATATATATATATATATATATATATATATATATATATATATATATATATATATATATATATATATATATATATATATATATATATATATATAATGTTACAAGATGATGAGAAAAAGGCAGAGTATAAGAGAGAAGTGGAGGAACGATTGGGCAAAATAACTGGAGCAGATGGGAGACGTGGAAGGTGTGTGTAAGATATTTACAGAAGATATATGTGCAGCATGTGATGTGGTGTGTGGAAGGAAGAGAAGACGGAGGGGGGTGCAAGGAACAGCGAGGTGGACTGAAGAGGTGAAACAGGCTGTGGCACAAAAGAAGAAAGCATACTATGAATGGATGAGAAATAGGGGCGTGGAAGAAGTTGAGAGGCGGAAGAGGGAGTTATATGTGGAAAGAAGGAGAAAGGTGAAAAGATTAGTAAGAGAGAGTAAGAAGAGAGTGGATGAGGAATTTGGAAGGAATTTGAGTGTAAAGTGGAGGGACTGTAAGAAAATGTTCTGGAGAGAAGTGAAAAGAGTAAGACAGGGTGGAAGTGAAGTTAGCAGGGGAGTGAAAGATAAAAATGGTAGGTTACTAGTGGAGAAGGGAGAAAAAGTGAGCAGATGGAGAGAACACTTTAAGGAATTGTTGAACGTAGAGGATGGAAGTAATACGAGTATAAGTGGCTGGGGAATGGCTGGGAGAAGGAGGGAGGTGAGAAGACAGGAAGAAATCAGTAGGATAGAAGTTGTGGAAGCAATGAAGAAAGTTAAATCGGGGAAAGCCCCAGGAATTGATGGAGTGTGTGGTGAAATGCTGAAGCATGGGGGAGAGAGAGTAGTAGAATGGATGTGGAAGATGTGCAGATTGGCCTGGGAGGAAGGTAGAATCCCGGAGGATTGGAAGTCAGGTATAATTATTCCCTTGTACAAAGGAAAAGGGGAAAAAGAAGTGTGTGGTAATCATAGGGGCATTTGTCTTCTTAGTATAATAGGAAAAGTGTATGGTAGGATACTTATAGACAGAGTTAGAGAAAGAACAGAGAAATTAGTTGGAGAAGAACAGGGAGGCTTTAGGAAGGGAAGAGGTTGTGTAGATCAGATATTCATTCTTAGATCTTTAGTGGAAAAGTTTCTAGAGAAGGGAAAGAAGTTGAATGTGACTTTCATGGATTTGGAGAAAGCATATGACAGGGTGGATAGACAAGGATTGTGGAAAGTGTTAAGAATATATGGAGTAGATGGGAAGTTGTTGAATGCTGTGAAGAGTATGTACGATGGTGCGAAGGCTGCAGTGCGTGTGGATGGTGAACTAAGTGAATTTTTCTCTTTGAAAGTTGGTTTGAAACAGGGATGTGTCATGTCTCCATGGTTGTTCAATCTGTACATGGATGGGGTAATAAAAGAGGTACAAGGTAGGGTAGTGGATGTTGGAGTGGCCCTGGTGAGAGAGGATAGTGTTTGGAAACTCCCTGTACTGTTGTTTCAAGATGATACTGTGTTGTTGAGTGAAGACGAAGGGGAGCTGCAAGGCTTGGTGGATGAGTTTGAGAGAGTGTGTAAGAAACGGAATCTAAAGGTGAATGTAGGGAAGAGTAAAGTGATGGTCTTTGAGAGAGGTGAAGTTAGTGAATGTACAGCGAGGTTGGATGGTGAGGAATTGGAGAATGTGAGTACGTTTAAGTACTTGGATAGAGTGATGAGTAAGGATGGAGGTTTGGAGGGTGAAGTGCTTGAAAGGGTACAGCAGGGAAGAAAGGTTGCTGGTTCTTTGAAAGCAGTGATAAGAAACAGGGAAGTGAGCATGGAAGTGAAAAAGTTACTGCATGACATTATTGTGATACCAACTCTAACGTACGGAAGTGAAGCTTGGACATTGTTGGAAGGACACAAGTCAAGAGTGAGAGCAGTGGAAATGAGTTATTTAAGAGGAACCTGTGGAGTCACGTGGAGAGACAGGCTGACGAATGAGGATATAAAGGGACGTTGTGGTGTGGATGTGGATGTGATAGGAAGCGTTATGAGGAACACACTGAGGTGGTTTGGCCATGTGGAGAGGATGGAGGGTGAGAGACTGACGAAGAGAGTGTATGTGAGTGAGGTGGAGGGGGGAAGAGGGAGGGGGCGGCCGAGGATGAGATGGAGGGAGGGGGTGGAGAGGTATATGAGAGAGGGTGTGAGTTGGGAGCAGGGCAGTGAAATGGCGGAGGACAGGGCGACTTGGAGGCGATTTGTTTGTGGCCACCCCAAACGGGATTGAGGCGTCTGGCAATATATATATATATATATATATATATATATATATATATATATATATATATATATATATATATATATATATTGTATATATATATATATATATATATATATATATATATATATATATATATATATATATATATATATATATATATATATATATATATATATATATATATATATATATATATATATATATATATATATATTGTATATATATATATATATATATATATATATATATATATATATATATATATATATATATATATGTATACTCAATGTATGAAAAAGAAGAAAACTCCCAAAACATGGTGTAACGCGATTGTTATTTTACTTTGCAAAAAAGGTGACCCAAAAGATCTTAGTAACTATCGACCCATTAGCTTATTTCCAGTCATTTACAAACTCTTCACTGAATTCCTTATGAACAGAATAACAACAAATTTGGGCGAAATCCAACTTCGTGAACGGGCAGGATTCTGAAGCGGATATTCGACTACTGATCATCTACACACAATGAATTAGCTAACTGAGAAAACTACAGAATATAATAAATCACTGTGCTTAGGTTTTGTTCATTACGAAAAGGCTTTCGACTCAGTGGAGCTCATAGCAATTATAAATTCATTGTGAGAACAAGGAGTGAATGAGAACATTGTAAAACTGCTCGAAAACATATATAAAGAGGGAACTGCTACAGTTAAATTACATTAGGACTCAGAGAAAATTAAGATTGCGAAAGGCGTGCGTCAGGGAGATACGTTTTCACGAACATTATTTAAAGCGTGATTTAAATGTATTTTCAGACAGCTAGACTGGGAAAACAAAGGTGTGAACATTGATGAAGAAAAGCTAAACCATTTATGATTTGCAGGTGACATTGTCCTAATCTCAGAAATAGCAGAGACATTGCAAGAAATGTTTAATGACCTGAACAGAGAAAGTCTCAAAGTAGGGCTACAGATGAACCGGAGTAAAACTAAGGTTTAATCCACAAACACCAAAGAGCGTCCTCAGAATATGCGGAGAAATTCTTGAAGTTAAGGAGTACAATTACTTGGGACAAATACTAAAATTAACGAAAGATAATGATAGCGAAATAAAAAGACGCATTAGAAGTGGATGGAAAGCTTTCGGTAAACATAGAGACATTACGAAAAGGAGCTTGCCAGTTTGTATGAAACGAAAAGTATATAATGAATATATTATTCCAGCAATGACGTATGGTTGTGAGACCTGGAAGCTGAAAAAATCGATGGAAAATAAATTAATCCGTTCTCAAAGAGCAATGGAAAGGTCAGTGTTGGGAATATCTTTAAGACAGGAAACGATCAACTTGGGTGAGAGAGCAGAGTAAAGTCAAAGATATTAAAGGAGTTATAAAAGAACAGAAATGGAGGTAGGCAGGCCATGTAGGAAGAATACGGGATAACCAATTGAGCAAGAGGTTGACTGACTGGACACCATGAGATTGTAAGCGTAGCAGAGAAAGGCCAGACAGGAGGTGGAGAGATGAGACAGTGCAATTTACAGGGAAAATGTGGCAACGATTGGCTCAGTCAAGGAATTCGGTGAGAAGGTTGTGGGAGGCCTTTGTTCAATAGTGGACTTGTAATGGCTGTTGATGGTGATGGTGATGATATATATATCTATCCATCTCTCTCTCTCTCTCTCTCTCTCTCTCTCTCTCCCTCCCTCTTTCTTGCTTCATTCTGCACTCCTTTCCCTCCCTGTAGCCTCTCCATAGTTTCCTCTTCCCTTTCTCCCCTCCCCTCCCCCTCGTGGAGTGTGCCAAACAAGGTGATTGGACCATTGCTAACGAGGGCAGCCAATGAGAGAAGGCGACACAAATGTGGGCGAACGTCGGGCTAACTCACCAATTGGGCAGGGGTGAGGCGAGGAAGGAGGAAGGGGGAGAGAGTCAAGGATGGACGAAAGGGAGGTGGGAGAGAGCTAAGGGGAAAAAAAGCAGAACTAAGGAACAAGAGGAATAGGTGAGGAGGGCAAGGCAAGAGAAGAAAAAAGGAGGAGAGAGAGAGGGAGGGAGAGAGAGAGAGAGAGAGAGAGGAAAGGAAAAACAAATAAAAACGAGAAAGTGAAGGAGGGAGCCAGGACAGCAGTTAGAGAGAGAACGAAGGAGGATGAAGGAAACGGAAGAAGAGAGACTGGTTAATCTGAAGGTGAAAGAAAAGGAGATAGAGGGAAGTGAAGGGAGTTAGAGGTTGGAGTTAATCTGAAAGGAAGGAAGGTGGAAGTAATGGAGTGAAATGTGAGGATTTGTTTTTCAAGGGAAGGAGTCGGGGGAAAGGAAAGGGAAGAGTGACAAAGACTGGTAGAACAAGATACTTTTAATATGAATAAGAGGAAGGAGAAAAGGATGTAATGATGGAAGGGGAGAAGGAAGCAAAAATAAAGGTAGGGATGGAAAGGAGAAAGTGGAGAGGAATGGGCAGCAGGTATGGAACATAAAGACTGACCTAAGTTGAGAGGGTGTTACAAGAGTGGAAGAGAAAGCAGAGTGGAGGCGACCCAGGAGAAGGAGATGGAAGGAAGGTAGGGAGGTGAACAGGGAGAGGGAGGTAGAGTAAAAGCATGAAAGTGTTGAATTTAGAGAGAGAGAGAGAGAGAGAGAGAGAGAGAGAGAGAGTAGAAAGGAAGGAAGAACAGAAGGAGTAGCTCAGAAAGCACGGATGGGTGGAAAGAAGAGAAGGAAGTTGGAGGTGAGGCAAAAACGAAAAATATGAAATGAAGGAATGTGATACTTGCTTTAAGACAGATAGACTGAAGAAGGAGAAAGGGGGAGAGAAAAAGGATAATATGAGGGAGGGAAGGAAGAAGGGTAGGAGGGATAGAGAGAGAGGTAGAAAGAAGAAAGGAGAGCGGAATAGAACTAACAGTATGGCTCAATAAAAGGCGGTTTCATAAAGCTGCAAAGAAGAGACGGGGAGAAAATAAAAGAAATGGGAAACGGGAAGGAGGAATTGGGAGGACGTGTCCAAAAAAGATCAATAGATCGAACTGGAAACAGGGAAAAAGAAGATTGTAAATAATAAAAAGTTGAAGGGAAAGATGGAAGAAAGATCAAAAGAGTACACAGAGGGCAGACAACAACACGCCTATCCGTCCTTTTGAGATGAACTGTTGCAGGGTAGGGTATAAATGACGCAACTGTTGTGTGACACAAAGATAGGCATAGCCAAGTGCAAAGGCTGTCCACCCCTCGCTCCCCGCTACACATCCATCAAATCCTCCAGCTAATGCCGGGGTAGGAAAAATTCTGAAAAAAGACTATATCATAAAAAAATGTCATGGAAATCCTATATGGAAAGATGTAAGGAAACCATACCCTACACGATCCCAAGCTGAAAGTGAAAATCATTAAGTGCATATTTGATTATTTCAGTGATTACGAGAGTGTCTTCCATATCTAGTACTATATAAATTATTATATTACAAAAGTCTGTTACCCAATATTGAGGATAGTTAGCAGGGAATCAGCAAAAGTAAAATTTACTCTAGCATGTTAGTGCTATATCACAGTCTATCACGAAGGAAGTTCCGTGTGCTTCATATCAAGCTAAAAGAAATGCTTAGTTTCATGTAAATGGAAATACTCAGCAATTTTGCGACCAATATCTCACGTGCAGTACGACCGATTTATGTTTGAAATATATTATTGGCGCATATAATTATCTTGTCCCTTGAGATTTTGTGTACTTGACAAATCCCTTTAAAATCTTTGCTTAGTTAATGGACTTTGTTTCATTTCGTTTAAAGATTCCTCACGTGGTTATTTCTTAATCAGTGAATAATTATTGATATTCATCACTACAGTTTCAAGTTTCTCCATATCTTTTTTTACGACTGATGACCACAACTCGGTACAATACTCAAAAAATGGATACACTTGGGAATTATATAGGATGAGGATAATATTTTCCATTTATATTCGAATGCTCTGCGTATAAATTTGAGAAACTTGTTGCCTTACTTAATAGCCTCTGCACACGGTTTTATCAGTATTAAGTGATTTGTTATTCTAACTATTAGTTATTTTTTGTAGTATATATTAAAAATTTGTTATTATTCAGAGTATTGCTGCATTGCTTCGTATGCTTTACTTTCTAATTCTAAATATAAATTTCGTCACCCATATCTTTACTCTCTCAATCTTCCCCCACTTTTTTCTTTTAACTGTGACCAGAGTTGGACACAGTACTGTGAGTGGAAACATATTTAGGAGTTAAACAAGATGAGGCTGATATGTTCAAATATGATTTTAATAGGAGAATGAATTGTAAGATATTTTCTCTGAAAAATTCTCACAACAAAAACGTACTTTTTTTGACATCAGCAGATGAAACCACGATTCCTTCTTTGGTCTTCAGCTTTATCCAAGAGTTTTTTATACTCTCGTCTGAATTTGTCAAAGCTTTGATGCATTGTTTACAATGCAGTGATTTTTCAGTCTATATTTCACAAAGCCTACTTTGTGTTCATCATCATTCCTTGCATTCCTTGAACAACTAGTTACACGAAGTGAAGAGGTAATATACATATAGTCGTCACTATCATTATCTTTTGGTGCTTCATTGTCATTTTTTTTTTTACAGTAGCGTCAATGGCCTTGGCAGAAGAGGTATATAGTTTAGAAGTATCCAAATCATGAGGACACACTTACTATGCACATGGACTCTACAGGTAGACGATTTCTGTCCAGCACAACAGACTTATCCTTCCTTTTGAGACTAATAACTAATGCAGCTGTTCTATGATTCAAAGGCTGGGATAGTCACGAGCGAGGCTCTCCATCCCAACTCCCCACTACACATCCTGCAAATCCTCCAGCTGACGCCAGTATGGAAAATTCAGAAAATGACACAGTATACGAGTGTGATATCATAGGGAGTAGACTGTAGCACCAGTTGAACGGGGTAACTCTCCCAAGGTGGATGGAAAGCTGATGATAAGAAGGGCTGTAGCTCCTGTTTCTACCAGCTGGGGACCAGCTTCCTGACTATTCCCCTAATCTGAACTTTTTCAGGTTTCAGTAAAGCAGAGAGTAGGCCAGCATATTCTCTAATACTCTTTCCAACTGTCATCAAAATACATGCACATTACACACCACACTTCATTTTCTAAATAAAGAAAATAGCATCTCAACACCCAGCCACACAGTCTCGAGGGCAGGGTAATTACAAAAACCTCCATCCGCAAAATTCCTGGTGACGGCCAAGAGAGATGCTTGGAACCATTGTCTTGACTCACGCTTCATTTTTCACATCTGCAACATATCTCCGGCCTTTCCTCCAATTTTCTCCTCTGTCCAGTACCACCTGTCTTCCTCTTAAACCTCACCTTCTCTTTGCTACTGAGACTCCTGCTGTCTGAAAGGTGACTGGAGCAGTAAACCCTTTTCTGTTTCTTCCTATTTTTCCCTATATATTCATTTCAAAGTCAAAGGTGACTGTTGTGTGGATAATATGCAAAATAACATTATTAATCTTGCTTTCGTGTTCATGACTTTGAATCTTCTCTCTGAATTCTCATCTCTTGTGCTTGGGCTATCCTCTCCATGCCTGGTCTGACTAAATGATGAATGCAGTAGTTTATTTATCCCTTCATTCAAATGACGAAATATTCTCTGACTCTTACCTCTACGATGGAACACTTCCTTTCAGTTTCTTCTTTCTCTGAAATCTCTGTTCTAGGGGATTTCAGTGCTCACCACTACCTTTAACTCTCCTCTTCTTTCACTGATCCACCTTGTGAACAGTCCTATATCTTTTCTGTTCTTAATGACTTAGAACAGCTTGTACAGCACCTTACCCATATCCCTGACCGTCTTGAAGAGAGTTCCAACATACATGACTTCCTTTTCTCCTGATGGGCTTCTCCGATCACAGCCTTATCACCTTAACCTATTCTATTTTTCCATAAAGGCCCCGGAACCTCCTAAGTAAGTACTAAGGCACTTTGGACCTGCTGTTTGGGAGGCCCTCAGGCAGTAGTTCTTTGCTTTTTCCTAGAATGATTATTGCTTTCATGGCCGAGAACTATCTGAGTGTGTCTCGTGCAGTCTGGAGGTTATTCTCTCGGGCATGGAAGCACACATTCATTTCTCCTGTCCTGTGACAAATGAAAAAAAGGGCTTAATTACATTTGTTCTAATGCTATCCAACACAGGGAGAGGATCTTCAAAACGGTACTGTAAACAACCCACCTTCTGAATCTCATCTCATTTATGTTTCTGGTTGTTCATACTGCTGAAAACAATTTCATTCCATACGAAACGCCAGAACTTCTCCAGTTCAAATTCTTCCCACTCCTTCTGCCACCTTGCAAAAACCTTTCTAACAACTGTACTTCATCGTCCTTCTCTCTTCTTTCCCGCTTCAGTGACTCTGTAGCTGTTTCTACTTATGAAGCAGAACTCTTCACTAATACAGTTCCACCTATGACAATTCCAGTTCTGTTCCTCCATGACTTTCCCCCTCCATCTTCCTCTTGGCTGACATTAAAATTTCTTCAACTAATGAGTTTTTTGCCATTACTGGTCTGAATACTAACAAGGCATATAAACCTGATCACCTTTCCAACCACTTCCCACAGCACCCAGTTCAGCAGCTATTTCAGCAAAGAAGGGATTAGGTTGTGAGTTACTTGATGTCTGACTTGGATCATATCTCTGAACGAGGTAAAAGTAATCTTGTTGTATTTAATGCAACAATAATCCAGTTCTTACATATTTTAACCCAATGGTATCTACTGTGCCACAATAATATCCTCTAGTATTTAATAATATCAAACTCAATCCTGCATCATCTTTGAACATACTTGGAGTTTCATTCTCTCTAGATTTATCGCAGAAACTGGTGATAACTTCTCGTGTAAAATCAGCTTCCAAGAAATTAAGCGTGCTAAGCCGACTCCGTATTGCTTTACCTCCTTTCACAGCTGTTGACCATACACATAGGTTTTATTCGCTCCTGTTCTAGAGAACAGCTGTCATGTGTGAGGAGTGTTCCTCACACACAGCTCTTCCCCAACGTCAACTCAATGGATCTCCATTTCATTAACTCTCATTCTCATACTGGCTCTCTTCACCTTATTTCTTTTTTGCCTCACTGTTTTTTTCTTTATCTCTGTTCTCTTGCTACTTCAATGGTCATTGCTCCTGTGAGTTGCAGGGTCCGCAGATTTCACCATCAGGACTTCTTAAAAGACTCGGTGACATGCCAGACGCTTAACTGGGAGCTTAGACAGTTACACCCACAGGGTGTAGTTCATCTCTAACTTCTCAATAGTCTCTTTCAGGGCACAGTGCCAGAGAGTATCCCTTCAGGCCTCATAATTGTCACCCCTAAACTGCTTACAAATAGAATTGTCTCTCCAGCAGAATTTGGGAGATCTGCTGGTCTTAGCCTTGATGCACAGATAGGTCAAAGTTAAACATCCGGTTGCCTACTTTTACATTTCCCTACTCCACTGGAGTGTTAAACATTGCCTCCAGATTCTCTCTCTCTCTCTCTCTCTCTCTCTCTCTCTCTCTCTCCCAATACTGAGATTAATAGAAGATCATTAAAACAGTAAAACAACACTGATACATTACAAGTGAACGAGAAGGAAATCTGTTTGACAAAATACTGACAAGAGTATACCGGTTAACAGGGAAAATACATAGAGACAATATTGATATTGTGAATGATAAGAAAATTATGTGATAATATATTATGCTAATAATAATAAAAGTATACTAGTTACCGGGGAAAATATTTAGGTAACTTGATGTACAGTACTGTACATACATAGGAGAATGATACCATAACAAACTCTGTGATGCACAGCCAAGGTGGCAGGAATCACAGTAGCATCGAGAGAGAATAAGGTCTCGCAATAACTAAACAATGTTCACTTAATTAGTTGGGTGTCCATACGTCTTCACACAAATAAAAACTGTAGAGTTTGAGTGGGCCGTGGCTTGCTTATTTCAATATAGTCCCACTCAAATTTCTCCAGCTTCAGCGGCAAGTTGCAGTTTCTTATCGTCATTTTCACATTAAACAAGTTTCACTGTTTCTCTTGTTTCATGTTGCAACCTAATTTCATAGGGTCCTTTTTTCCATACTTCTAACACAGCAGTGGAAAAATATCACCATGAATATAAATAAATATCCTATTAATGTTAGTGCAATAAGAGAATATACATATAAAATGAAGGCTTAGAAAAAGTGATGAAGGAGTGTGATTATCTGGATTATAGTATTCATACAAGGAACAGCTGTGATGGGGAAGATAATAAAGGAAAACACAGGACGGGGACGAAGGTTTGAACTGCGAACGAACACGAGTGGATGAGATCAAATGGGACATATGGTCCCGAAAAAGAATAAATAATTCAGAGTACAAAAATGTAGTTTAAAGAGTGTCATTTGTGGGGAAGAGGGAAGGGAATTAGCTGGAAAAGAAGACGATTAATTGAGAACGAACAGGAATAACATGAGAGAGTCGTGGAAAGATGAGTAGCTTTCTAGCAGAAGAGAGAACAAATTTGAGAAAAAAAAGAATAGAATTAAGATTAAAGTTAGTTGGAACCCACTGTGAAATTAAATGAAGATCTGACATTGGGACAAGGTGTATTGTGAATGACAGTTGATAAATTCACTGCTTGCAACATAAATTATTAAAGATGATCTCATAATACGTCTATACCAATACTGATTCCTCTGACTGCCACCAAGACACTCAAAACTTTGTACAACTATATGCTTATTTCATCTCATGCTATGTAACAATACTACTAAGTAAATAGAGAAATGTAACATAATACTACCTAATAACGGAGATGTGATAATATATGTGATAATACTAACTAGTAACAAAGATGAAATAGTATATGTAAAAAAATACCATCTGGTAACAGAGATATAATAATACATGTAATTATACTATACTACCTATCATCCAGAGACAGCTAATGCTAACAAGGTTGTCTACTCTCTCAACATCTTACTTATAAATGGAATCCGGATTAATGTTCAAATCAGCTAAGTGGTCCTGATAGACAGACACACATAACAGTGGGGCGAGATGCTGAGCGAAGCATTTGTCTGTACTCATTAACAGGTAGGATACAAGGCGATGAAGAGGTAGCAAAAGCAAGAGGAGAAGGAGGAGGAGGAAGAAGATAAAGTACAAGGTAACTGAGAAATGTGTGATGTAATGGGGGTATAATACTCAGCTCATTGAACTGTTTCTTGCAAGTAAGTATTTCGTTTCTTAAACAAGTAAGACTGTCGCAGTAAGATTCTGACCAAGAATTTTATTTATTTCATCTCCGGAAGTATGTGTATCATTTTCGAATAATTTTCTTAAAGTAATGATATGTCACTGAAATTGAATAGGAGAGAAAAGTACAAGGAAAATATTAAGTGAGTGAATATAAGTGAAGACATATTTCCTACTAAAATAAACTCTTATTATACAGTAACAGTTAACAAGGGAGGGTTTTATAAATGGTATTATATATTATTTGCAAAGTGGGGAAGTTGATATGAACGAAAAATATAAAAAATGAGAGTATGAACAATAATCTAGGGAGGATGTTTTTAATATAGCAATTTAATGAATTAAATTTCTTGGACATGTGATTGATGCTGAGGGTATTCATACCTCAGTCAAGAAAGTTAAGGCAACTTCTAACTTTCCAAGTCCTACCAGCACTGATGATGTAAGGAGTTTTCTTTGACTGAGTGGCTATTGATGGCGATTTATTTAAGCTTATGCACAAATCGTCTCTCATTTGATTTACTTAAGAAAAATGAACATTTTGTTTGAACTAATGATCAGCCTCATATTACTGAAACACTGAAGACAGCTTTTATTAAACTCCGATTTATATTGTTTCGTATAGATTTCCTTCCATTCCTCATCCACACTTTCTATTATCATTTCATCTAGAGTTTTTATTGTTTCTGTTTTACTTCTCAGTTATTTTTATTCTTCATTCTGTTTGTATTTTACTGCTGCATTACCTTATTGCTTTAACGATTTGTCTTTCCTTCTAATTGTATTTTATCTGCTGTGGTTACACACACACACACACACACACACACACACACACACAGTATATACGGTATATATATATATATGTATATATATATATATATATATATATATATATATATATATATATATATATATATATATATATATATATATATATATATTTCCTTGACTGAGCCAATCTTTGCCACGTTTTCCTTGTAAATTTCTCTATCTCATCTCTCCACCTCCTGTCTGGCCTTTTTCTGCTACGCTTACAATCTCTTGGTGTCCAGTCAGCCAACCTCTTGCTCCATCGATTATCTCTTACTCTTACTATATGGCCTGCCCACCTCCATTTCTGTTCTTTTAAAACGTCTATAATATCTTTGACTTTAGTCTGCTCTCTCATCCCAGTTGATCTGTTCCTGTCTCTTAAAGATACTCCCAACATTGACCTTTCCATTGCTTTCTGAAAACAAATTAATTTATTTTCCATCGATTTTGTCAGTTTCCAAGTCTCACAACCATACGCCATAGCTGGAATTATACATTCGTTATATACTTTTCGTTTCATACAAACTGGCAAGCTATTTTTCATAAAGTTCCTATGTTTACTGAAAGCTTTCCATCCAATTGTAATGCGTCTTTTTATTTCGCTATCATGATCTTTCGTTAATATTAGTATTTGTCCCAGGTAATTGTATTCCTCGACTTCCTCTAGAATTTCGCCACTTATTCTGATGACGCTCTTTGGTGTCTGAGGATAAAACATTAGTTTTACTTCGGTTCATCTTTAGCCCTATGTTGAGACTTTCTCTGTTCAGGTCATTTAACATTTCTTGCAATGTCTCTGCTGTTTCCGAGATTAGGACAATGTCATCTGCTAATCTTAAATGGTTTAGCTTTTCTCCATCTATGTTCACTCCATTATTTTCCCAGTCTAGCTTTCTAAAAATACTTTCTAGGCATGCTGTAAATAACCTTGGTGAAACTGTATCTCCCTGACGCACGCCCTTCTCAATCTTAATTTTTTCTGAGTCCTTGTGTAATTCAACTGTAGCAGTGCCCTCTTCATATATGTTTTCGAGCAGTTTTACAATGTTCTCATTCACTCCTTGTTCTCGCAATGAATTTATAATTGTTATGTGCTCCACTGAATAGAAAGCCTTTTCGTAATCAACAAAACCTAAGCACAGTGGTTTATTATATTCTGTAGTTTTCTCAGTTAGCTGATTCACTGTGTGTACATAATCAGTAGTCGAGTACCCGCTTCGGAATCCTGCCTGTTCACGAGGTTGGTCTTCCTCCAAGTTTGTATTTACTGTATTCTGTTTGTAAGGACTTTAGTGAAGAGTTTGTAAATGACTGATAGCAAGCTAATGGGTCGATAGTTACTAAGGTCTTTTGAGTCACCCTTTTAGTAAAGTAAAATAACTACAGTATTGCATTACATCATGTTTTGGGAAATTTCTTCCATTTTTTATATTGAGTAAATAAGTGAGCAAGCCTAGTTTGTACTTCTACTCCCGTCATAAAAGACTTTGTGGTTCCTTTGTGGTTGAGTTATATATATATTAGACTTGTGGACGAGTGGTTTTTATATCTTGGAGTAGCTTGTAGTAGATAATCTTCTTTCCCATTTGTCATGTAGTGACAGGAGAGGTAAAGAATAGTATGGGACTATTTCTATTTGTCTTGGAAATATTAACAAGTCTCTCGCACAGAGCGGAGTATAGAGTCTAGTCCCGCTACCTATCTCCCTGTCTCGCTCTCTCTGTCTCTCTCTCTCAAGTTGCCAAGCCCTTCTCCCTGCGACCTCCCTCTTGTATGGCTTGTCTCCTTCTGAGCTCTCTTTCCTAAATTCTGGTGTAGCAGGGGTGTGTCACGTGTGTTCCTTGTGAGTGGAAAGTTCTAGCAGCCTGTGTGTGAGTATGTGTGTATGTGTGTGTATGGTCACTAGGCGCTTTGTTCACCGGTGGACTGCTGACAACTAACTGCATCATCTCCTTACTGGCCACTGTCGTCAGCTTTCCTCAGTGTAATTTGCAAGCTCATTTCCTATTCCCAGGCTCGCATAGAGCTGTCTATCTATCTATTTATCTATCTATCTATTATGATTTGTAATTACAATACATTGCTCAGTCACGCGAAAATGGCGTACCATCGACAAAGTTAATAGTCCTAACATATTAATACATATTATATACACATTATAATGAACTTATAAGCTAATTAAGTGAAAATTGTTTCATAATATTGTAAAAGTAACATAATTGTATGAATATTGTATACATATAATATTCATAGTAAA